>NW_020664445.1:244469-264025 GCF_002925995.2 Terrapene triunguis | reverse complement strand
CAGAGCTAGGGGCCGCGCGGCTGGAGCCAGGGGTCAGAGCCTGCTGCCGTGTGGATGGGGCCGGGGTCAGCACTCAGAGCTGGCTGCCGCCGCCGCCACACAGCTGGAGCATGGGACCAGAGCCGGGGACCAGGGGCTGGTGCCAGGGGCCAGAGCCCAAAGCCAGGACCACATGGCTGGAGCTGGGGATTGGCTCCTGAATCCCTGTGGCCAGGCTCCTGAAGTCGCGCCAGTGGAGCCTGCTGCCCAACCACCCCAAGCCCCTCCCCTCCCCTCCTTGAGAACTCCCCTTGTTTCTGCAGCAGTGTGCCCCGCCTGTCTCCAGAGGCAATGCAGGGTGGCGCATCCAGGAGCAACAGGAGGGGCAGAGGCTGATACTTTACCTCCCTTCCCCCCCCATTACCCCTCAGGAGGGTGTAGTGGCTGCACGAAAAGCCCGTGGTGGCACGTTTGAGAAACACTGGGTAGGAGACAGGGTTGTAGACTCACAGAAATATGGGCAAGAGAAAGGGCAGGGAGACACCAAGAGACTACTGAAAGAAACGGGTTTGAACCGAAGAGCTCATTCAAAAAAACACATTAACAAAGTGTCTGTAGTGACAGCTGTATGAAATAGTCACCCCCCCCCATCACGTCATCAAACCCACATTTAAGGACTAACACGGCTGCCTTCAAACCCCACTGTTCGTGCTCAAGTCTAACCAACCCTTCATCCTGACCTGATGAGGCCAGAAACCAGCATTATCAATCCTTGGCTCCACTCTCTTTTGGTTTCAGCTAATCAGCCCCCTCCACCTTTTCTCTCTCTCTCTCTCTCTTTTTTTAATGTGTATCTTTTCCTCCTCTCTTCCTTAAAACACTTTCCTTTCTCACTTTGCCCTGGAAGGGACCACCACCAAAAACCAAACAAATCAGAATGAGAACAAAGCAAGCAACAAATATATGTAGCATTTTCCCACTCTTCAGTGGGGAGCTGCCTGCCCAGCACCACGTGGGGCTATGTAAAGGTGTAAATAGCAGCACTCACCTGAGGACCCAAAATGGAGTCTAGCACTCCCATCATGCAGTTTGGCTTCTCTTGGTTCTAGAGAACATTTTTGCTGCCCAATACACTGCTCTCAGGCATGAAAGGATAGATCTGTGCTCTGGGATAAGGCAACTGAGAGTAGTTAACTCTGCTGTGTGCACTTTCCATATCACTCAGTGGGAGGTTTCCATACAGTTAATCCCATTGTGTGCTTTGCTTTACCTACCAAAACGAACACCTTGGTAGAATCATAGAATCATAGAATATCAGGGTTGGAAGGGACCTCAGGAGGTCATCTAGTCCAACCCCCTGCTCAAAGCAGGACCAATTCCCAACTAAATCATCCCAGCCAGGGCTTTGTCAAGCCGGGCCTTAATTGTGACCAATTGGTGACCAATTCAAGCAGTTTTTAGAAATACACTGCCTGTCTCAGTCCCAGTGGTTGAGGTTTTCAGAGCAGTCAAGGGTATTGAGACATACAGGGTGGAAGTTTCAAAAGCAGTCCATGTGGGCTAAAACTCTGCTCCTGTTGAAATCATGGGGAGTAGAGTTAGGCGAATGCTGAACGCTTTTGAAAGTCTCGCTCAATTCTTCTGTTAAAATGACTGGAAGTTGAGTCTGAATCCCTGGGACTGCTTTAAAAATCCCAGCCAGTGCTTGCATGTTCGCCTTTGTGGTGGCATGTCTCTGGGACCCCCTCCCACAGGCAGTGGACCCAGAATCTAAATGAATCCTGTTGTTTTTCTGTTTTATACCGAAACAAGACACCCTGCCAGAAAATGCAAGTATGAAGCCTGCAAGTGAAAGGTTTCTTAGGTATGTCTACATTGCAAATAAAAAGGTGGGTTCTTAACTCAGGTTAAAATAGCAGTGAAGACACGTCCGTTCAGCTTTTAACTTGGGTTAGCAGCTCGAGTTAAAGTTTATAGGGGAGTCTGAGGTTGAATGCAAACTGCTATCTAAGTTAAAAGCCAAGTTGCTGTGTCTTCATTGCTATTTTAACCTGAGTTAACTAACCCAAGTTAAAAACATCCCTTTTTTCCAGTGTAGATAGACCCTTAGTATGATATTGGTAGAACTGTGTGTGTTGGGGATTAAATATATAGCTCCTTTAGCTAGCCTTTATTGTATATACTGAATTCCCCATGTTCCATGCTGAGAATTTATCCCTTTAAATGTAATTAACTTCTGCTTTCCCCTTTTATTTTTCCAAGTCAATGGTAGGATTTGTGTAGGAAATTATCTCTGCAGCAGTTTGGATACAAAGGTCTGGTGAAGTGTTAAATCTCTTTTCCCCATGGAGCGCTCTGTGGGTCAGGATGCCCCTGAACTTTCAAAGCATCTGTTTTCTTTAACAGCATAATTACATGATCCACAATCAGAGGTGGAGCTTGGCAACACGGCACAGGGTGGTACAGTACAATGTGCACTGTACTCATGCGATTCTAGCAGAACTGGACTCAGATGTGTAGTTCAGATCTGAACTTCCCGAGCAGCTCAAGGGGGCCCCCTATTAATTAGTATGTGTTGTGGGAGTGAGGGGAGGCAAAATATTCCTACTTAAGGCTCCTCATGGGCTAGCACCGGACTGCGTGTGTGTGTTAGCAGAACGGAGAGTCTTAAGTGTAATACTATTCGCCGGTATTGGCTGGCAATTCTGTTACCTTCTTCAGTATGTTCTGCATTGCCAACTTACTGATTGGCTCCAGGCCCAGGAAAACTGATAGTTTTTGTTTTTTTTAATGATAGCACTTACAATACATAACAGTATTATTCCAGTAGGCAACAAAATACTGTATCTTAAGGACACTGTTTTTATCTTTCCATTAGCTTGTCTTTACTGCCTGGATACAGCCATAATAATAGAGAAAACAAGCACTTCCCAGTTCTGATGTTAGTCAGTGTAACTAGTATCTGCCTGCATAAGACACTGCTGGGGTTGTTTCTGAAAGCTCTGTGTGGCTTTGCTTTTAGTCAACTAAAGTACCTGCTGTAGCCTTATCTGTAAATACAGATTCTATCTGGAACTGAGAAGTAAAAATTGTACTGAGTAAACAATAGAACTTCCGTGGTTTCCCATTATCTATATAAACTTGACAGCATAGTTTATTACACACTGGTATTGTGTAATCAGAAATATATGCACATGGTTATCTTCAGTGTGCAATTATTTTCTCTCTTCAGGCTGTGTTGACAGAATTTCTGGGTTTGTTTCTAGTAACTTTTAACCCCCCAAATCTTGAAATGTAAAAATTGGCTAATTTGCTGAATGTTGCATTTGGCTTCAGCTGAGTAAGTAGAGCTTGGACCTGGGCTAGGGTTCATGGTTTCGGTTTGACCCATGGCTTTGATTCCAGTGTGGGTTTGATAGCACCACTGTCTTGTGACATTTCTGCCAAAAATGGTGAGAAAGTGACCGTGGGAAGCTTACAACATTTTGAATGATGGACAGATCAGCTGTTTTTGGGAGACTTCCACCATCTGGAACAGAAATCTTGTGCAAATGGTTGTTTTTGAGAGATCGCAGCCACATCAGATATATGGCTAGAACATAGGTCCCTTCCACATTTGCATCTCACCTGGAACCAAATCCGTAGGGAGGGATTTGGTTCTGAGGCCCTACCTCCCCAGATTCAGTGTTCAGATTTGGGAACTTCTCCATTCAGAGCACTTTTCATCTTCAAAGTGCTCTACAGACATTCACTAATCAATTTTTACAATATCCCTGTGAGCTAAGTAACAGCTGCCAAGGGACTTGAGACCTCACTCCAAAATACAGTGTGCGGTGGCATGGATTTTAGTGTAACAGTGGGGCAGTAAAAGACTGATGTGTTGGAAATATGATCTGTGTTGAATCAAAGGTCAGCTTTAGCCAGGCAGGGACGTGGAGCATACTTTAACCAAAATATCTATGAAATCCATGGAAAATAGATTTTTGCAGGCTGCTTCTTCATGGAAATCAAATGCCTTACCTTTTAAAATGTTATTGGTAATATAAATAGGGGAGTGTTAACCCCAGGGTTCCGGCTAAAATCCAATATGTGTAATTACGTTCTGCCTCCTGTTGCTAAATGCCCTTGCAGTTTCAGCTAGCTACAGCATTCTTCCTGACTTCTTGGTCTAAACTGTTGTCTGTTGTGTTGCTGCATGTTAAGCAGTGGTTGTATTTCACCCCAGAGGTAGCTGCATTTTAGTGAAGTGATTCCTCCATGTACTGTAGCCTGTATATTGAGTCACATTTGCAAAGAACTATGGACTAATTTGAGATGAAAGATATACTATAGACATGCAGTATATTGTAAGTCAGCTGAATGCATGCAACTTGCCTGCATGTGGTGGGTTAGAGCCTCAGCTGGTGTAAAACTGTGATAACTCTTGAAGTTAACATAGCTGTGCTGATTTACATCAGCTGAGGATCTGGCCCGTGGAGTGTGTACTGTACACTGGCAGCTATGAAGGGGATACTGTTGTACAGATTAAATTACAGGCTGATCTGGGAATTAGAAATCCTCCAGTGCTTTGGGAACCAAAACATCCAGTTTCCAACCAGCATTTGCCCTCTTGTGCTTGATTTTAAAGGACATATGGTAGGAGTGTCTTTCCCTGCTTAAACGAGCATTGCCTACTTCTGTCTTGCTTTTTTTCAGAACCTTACTGTTCCTTTAAAGTAGTTTTTAAGGCAGTGTGATAATGGGAACTATTGCACAGCCCTAAAAATAGATGATGCTACCAGCCCTGCCTATAATAATAATAATTAATAAATACTAACTTTAGGATGCACACAGGTAGTTCTTGTTGATGTTAGTAGCAGCTTTGCGTGTGCATCTGAAGGCAGGATTTACGGTGGACCTTCCCCTTATGAATCTCTGTGTGTTGTTGTTAACAGGACCTTCTCAGATGATGGCTGAACACAGGCATGTGCCAGAAGTGGATTCATTCCTGGGGCAAGACTAGCAAAGGCTTTGAGCTTGGCTGAGTAGTGTTTTCCTAGCTGAGTCTCAGTGCTTGCCCTGTCTGTGCCATCCAGCTGCCATAACCCAGACCTTTCCAACACTACAGATGCAGTTCTCTATGCCTTTTGTGGGCTGCATCCACACAATATATATATTACATGTATGGCCCTGAGGATGTCACACGGGCCGCAGCTGTGTGCTGATTGGGCTGCGGGTTGAGAACCACTGCACTTGAAAGTGACATAACAAGCCCTGGAATGATTAGACATTCTAGGCAGCAGGGGGCAGTGGCATGAAGACACAGGGTATGTCTACACAGCAAAGAAAAACCTGTGCATAGTCCACAAGCCCAAGTTGGCTGGCACGGGTCAGCCGTGGGGTTTTCTTTGCTGTGTGGACATACCCACACTTTCCAGTATGTTCTAAACAGCGTACTACTAGTGCTGAACTCCAGCGTGTTCTGCTCTGATTACAAAGTTGTGCTCCGCAGTGGGATAATCCTGATTTGAATGGTGATACCTTTTCATGCAGTTAGTGCATATTTGCCCTGGTTTTCATCAGGACTCCCAGGAAATTGTCAGGAACATAGAAATTGCTGTATCATCAGATCAGACCAGTAGTTTTTCTGGTCCAGTATAACGTCTCCAATGATGACTGGTATCAGTTACTTCAGAAGAAGTTGCAAGAACCGTTGCAGTAGGCAGTTTATGCAATAACTTGTCCTGGAGAAATTTCCCTTCTGACTCCCAATAATCAGAGGTTGGCTTAAAAGCCTAAAGCATAAGTGTTAAAAGTGGTTGATTTTGGGGGGGACAGGTAGTCGGGGGAGACAAGCAATGGCTTTTCAACCAAAACAAACAATTTTGGGGGGAATTTTCATTTTAGTTTAAATTTTCTGCCCATCGGAGCTTGCACCATATTTACACACACTCTCTCTCTGTTACTTCCCAGTACCTCATAAGCCTGGTGTTTTTTTTTTAAATCGTATCATGTTTAATACTCTGTTAGAAGCTTGAAAATAAGTTTTTCTCTTTGTTTTAGTCTCCATTTGGCAAACCTTGTTTTACTCTTGTTTGTACTAATCACAGAATCTGGTCCAGGGTGGAAGAAGAGATAATAGAGCATTTGTCTCTTTCCCTGCTTGTCTGCAGTATTTAAATAAGGAGACTGTTCTCTAGTGGGTCGGATGCAGGTCTGACAGTCTGCAGACCTGGCTTCTAATCTCAGCTCTGCCATTGACCTGCTGTGTGACCTTGGACAAGTCACTTCACCTCCGTGCCACTGTTTCCCCTCCTGCCCATTGTAAGCTGTTTGGGGCAGGGACTGTCTGTGACTATATGTATATACACTGTCTAGCTCAACAGGGCCTTGATAACCACTGGGGACCCAAGGTACTACCAGCAGAAAAAAATAATTTGTTTCTATGGATTGGTCTGGCGGCTGTATGCCAGATTCTCCACTGGTGTAAATTGCTGTTGCTCCACTGAAGCCAACAGAGCGACACCAGTTCATACTATTTGAGGATCCGGCCTGTGGTGTGCAATTGTTCGTGAGGAGCTCGTGCTCGCTGTGGGAAATGAGGAACTCAGACGGGTCAGAGGGAAGAGGTGGATAACATTTTGCAGTTTGCCTCTCACTAATGCTGTGGCTCTATTAGTCCCGTGAGGTGCTCCAGGATTGCCTGGCTCACACTCTGTAGCATGGAACTGCCCGTCTGACTGAAACCTTCCCAGCATGACCTCCAAAAGAGGAGGAGGAGGAGTGAGCCATTCTCCAGAGTTGCACATAACCTTTCCCCCCTCTCTCAGAAGAAACTTAGCAGTCAGACAAGTAAATGAAACAGACAGGAGAAAGGGAACTGCTTGAATCCTTCTTAAACTCAGACTCATAGAAATGTAGGCCTGGAAGGGACTTCTAGAAGTCATCAAGTCCAGTCTCCTGGGCTGAGACAGGGCCAAATAAACCAACACCATCCCTGCCAGGTGTTTGTCCAACCTGTTCTTAAAAAACCTCCAGTGATGGGGATCCCACAACCTCCCACAGTAGCCTGTTTTCCGAAAAGGAAGATGTGTGAAGGTTCTGGATGGGCCTTAACATAACTGGTTGTCTCCCCTGACAACAGGCTGAGGCACTTTATGGCTTGAGAGCAGATAGGCCTACCACCTCCCACAGCAAAAGGACAATACGTTTACATGGGAAAGGGACAACTGTTGGCAGATTAGGCTGGCGTGTTGATGCTAGCAGATCTTGCACCACAGGCCTTCCGAGCTGCTCAATTTCCTGTCAGCAAATCAAGGTAATGTTGTGTAACATGTTCCTATGACTGTTTTAGCTCCTGTCGGCATCAGGTAGGAAGAGATTTAGCTGTGAGAGCTATACCACCTGTACAAGGGAAGGATGCCATGTGGAGGGAAGAAAAAATGAAAAGCCAAATGAGCCCTTAAAGGAGGCTTGTGTGACGCTCCAGCACGCTGCATGGATGTGTTGCCAAAAGTTTAATCATGGGAATATAACACGGGCAAATGAAAATTGCCCAGCACTGGCTGATTACTGGGAATCAAAAGGGTTTGTTTGTACCATAACAGAGCTGGGTCACTGGATCAGTAGGTCCTTTGCTAATATAGTCTCTAACATTGCTGGTTCCTCTGGATAAGCAAGAGACGCTGAGAGCTCACAGGTCCTGAGTTCTATTCCCATATCTGACATTGGTAATTTACTAGCCTGTCTTAGGGTTTCATGTTGCTGTCCATCACCATCATATCTAAATGCCTTCCTCAGAAAATAGATTAGCATTAGTGAAGTTGCTATTCTTCTCTCTTTTCTAAGTAGAAGAATTCTGATTGGGGTAGGGTTATTTTGTTTGTTTGGGTTGTTTATTTCAGGTCTTTATTTTTGTGGGGGCTGATGGAAGGAGTGGGTGCTCAGCTCTATGATGGAGAAGTTTCACCAAAGAGAATGTTATCTCGATTTTATATGCAGGGAAATTGAGGGTAAGAGACTTGCTCAGTAAATCAATGGATGATCCAGGCTGAGAACACGATGCCTCCTGGATCCCAGTCCTATGCCATGTCCCACTGGGTCAGACTGTCTACCGGACAGGTCAATGCACTTGTGTGTCTCTGGTTTTCCATTTGTGTAACGGGGAAGGTAAAATGCTGCAGCGCCGCTTACCCTATGGCCATCTTGCGTGATGCAGAAGTGGTCCTTAAAATACATTTTCATTTGCTGGGTTAGGGATCTGTGTGGGAAGAGACAGCTCACCTTGCAACAAACAGGTGGACCAGACCGCTGATGCTGTCTGTATTGGTGCAGTGCAAGGGGCAGCTGTGGGGGGAGAGAACTTGTTGGGGAGGGCAGGGATCCAGAAGGATGGTACGCAATGCAAGTGCACTTTGGTTGCTCCCGGCTGTTGGAACAGCTCCTTAAGGTCTTTGGCAGCCTGGGGTATGATAGACCAGTCCTGGCACTGCTCTGATTTATAAATGGGCTTAGCCCCAGTATACCAAGAGGGGCAAAGGTGTCCCTCTCCTCACTCCAGTTTCTGTATCAAGTGCAGCTCACCCAGAGCTGAGAATCAGGCCCCATAAGTCTGAACCCTACCTAGTGGGTATCTTTGTGCCTTGCAGCCCCTTCTCAATCACATCACAAGGAAAGAAACATCCACTGATCGTTCCCATGGATTTCTCAATCTTGCATTGCCGCTTTTGTTAATTGAGAGAGGCAGGCGTGTGATTGCTTTGTGCCGGGAAAGGAATCCACTCGCCTGCAGGCACTTACAAGAATCTGCCGATGCTAAGGAGCAAAGTAAAGGCTTCCATAACTCGTCTGGTCTTGCCACTTGATCTTGCAGTGATGCCTTAATGCTGTTTTTATGGCAACACAATCACTTTTCTATTAGCAGCCTCTGAGATAATAAATAAAGGGTTATGACTGCACTTCAGGATCAAGGGAAAGGAGTGGCTGAGCTGGGAGAAATGGAAGTTCAGCCAAAAGCCGATCAATCCAGTAATAGCAAAGGAAGTGCAGGAAATAACATAATTGTTTTCTGTCTTGAATGTCCCACTAGACAGCTGAAGAAGTGGGTTTTTACCCACGAAAGCTTATGCCCAAATAAATCTGTTAGTCTTTAAGGTGCCACCAGACTCCTTGTTGTTTTTGTGCATACAGACTAACACGGCTACCCCCTGATACTTGACACCACTAGAAGAGTGTCTGCAGTTGCTGAAGGTGCAGTCATGGCACATGGACTGACTGGCTGCCTTGTTTTCTTCAGACCTTTTAATTAACAAAGAGCAGCAGAGAGCAAGCCTCCAGTCCTGAGCTCAGCACAGCTCCTTGCAAGATCCAGGCCTTAGTGTGGGTAGACTGGGAATTAAAGAGCAAAGCTGGCTGTACAGTAGGGAGAGGAGCTCCTTTCACATGTTAGGTTAGATCCTCAGCTGGTGTAAATCAGCAAAGCTCTATTGACTTCAGTGGTGCTAAATTGATTTACACCAGCTGAGCCTACACCCAAACTCAGATCCAAGTTTCATGATTAGGGCTCATCTCTAACTTTATTTATTTTATACGTTTCAACCTTGAAGGGCCTGATCTGCTGCCTCGTTTGTCAGAAGCACAAGCCGTACTCTGGTACTGAACTCGACTGGCTCTGTTGGCAGCAAAGGGCAGGACGAAGGGGGTGAGCTGTTCCATCGCAGTAGAACATAGATCATCCCAACAGGGGGTGAAGAATTTCTTTAATGGCAGGGATGCATTTTGGTGATTACGCTGTAATTCCAGCAAGTGTCCTCCCACCTTAAGTGCTCCCATTACTTAGTATGTTGTTAGCGCATTCAGGAACTATGACTGTGTTGTTTGCGGGCATTGTGGCAGTTTTGAACTAACAATCTTGCATTGTTTGCATCGGTTGTGTTATGCTCTGGTGGGTAAATAGCCTTGGACAGAATGATGGGTGTTTTGAAAGGGACGCCTTTAAAAAAGCCTCGTCTTCTAAGGCTACGTCTACGCTAGCACTTTTGTCAGTATAATTTATGTCGCTCAGATGTGTGGAAAAAAACACACCCCTGAGCGACATAAGTTACACCGACAGAAATGCCAGTGTGGACAGCTCTGTCAGCTACCGCCGCTCATTGGGAATTGTGTAGTTCTGTCCCTTTGGCAGAGAGCAGCTACACGGGAGATCTTACAGCGGCACAGCTGCATCAGTATAGCTGTGCCGCTGTAAGGTCTGTAGTGTAGACATACACTTTGACTGTGCAGTGCTGGAGTTTAGATTGATTGCATTGCTCTGCTCCCCTCCCCACCTGTGACTGGCTTCAGGGGCAAGTCAGTGTGTGGGCCTCCGTGATTTGAAGAGCGGGGACTCTGTGGGGTGGCTCAGTCTGTCGTGATGGAAAGAGGACCAGAGGCGGGGTGAGCTCACCAAGAAGGAGGTTGGCCTTTTGGTTCAGGCACTGGACTTGAGGTCAAGACAAGTCATTGCTTTGCTACAGGCTTTCTGTGGGACCTCAGGCATGTCAGCACAGTTGCTTGTGGGAGAAAGATTAATGTCGCACCAACCTGAAACAAAATGTTTTGGCATTTCTGAATCAACATTTTTTTGAATTTTCCATTTGGTGAAAAACTTTGACTTTTTGTCAGGAATCGGGATGAAAACAAACGTAGAAATATGCCTGGGATGGGAATTTCAGCCAGCACTGTGTACTTTTGAAAAAGCTGGCTGATAATGAGGAAAGAAAACACCCGAGGGACATTGTGTTAGTTAATTTATAGACAAGTAAGAAGACAAGGTTCCTTCGCAGTCCACATCATCTTTACAGACAGGGCAGTGGGAATCCAAAAATAGCTTCTTTACATTCTGTAATAAAATGCACGTTGCTTTGCTGCAGTTGTCCAAACACTTTGAGTTAGACAAACTAAAGAGAATCTTCCTAACTAACAAAGATCCAGTTTCCGAGCAGCAATAAAGAACAAAGGAGGAGGAAATACAGGAAGAGCAGGAGAATTGTTGTTCAATAAAATTTTATTAAAAGAGCAACTAGAAAAATAGACTCTATTTAGAATTGGGCTAAATGAAAAAGCTTGCAAATGTCTGATCTTTAAATGCCACTGTGTCTTTGTCCAGCTAATCTCTTTGTCCATTTGAGTTTCAGTGCTGTTGATGATCTCACCAAAACCCAAACATACCGAGTAATTCTTTAGCCAATGCAGTGCAGTTAGGAAGTAGCCAGAAATCAGGAGGAAGGAGATTTTTGAATCGGAGTAATTTTGGGGGGCAGAGCCCTCAGCTGGTGTGAATCGGTGTAAATGGCTTATGCTGATTTGCTCCAGCTGAGGATCTGGCCCACTTTTCTTAGTGCCAGTCTTGGCTGAAAAGAAAACTAGGCCTGTTTGTTTGCACGAGCCTGTTATGTTTTTTTTCACAGTATGATCAATGGGCAGGTTATTAAATCATCCTGCCTGGGAGTGGGAATAAGGCTTTCACCCTGAAGTAACCTCCTGTCAGCGTTAGCTCCAGCTTTCCTCAGCCCAGCTGATGGTGGCGATTATTTTTCATGTAGAACAAAAAGGCTACAGGGAACTTGTAACCAGAGATGTAGGCTAGAGAGCAATGACCGACAGTAACCCCGGCGTGCTCGTGCTGCAAGGAGAATGGGGAGTGTGGCTTTTCCTCCCCCGCTCTCGCCTCATAATTCTTATACCAGACTGGTGTCCTGCCAAGTCGAGACAAAAGAAACCCTGAGAGGCATACAGAGAGTGGGACTCCATGTTCTTGGGACATGTGGCCACCCTGGCGTGCTCCCCATCCCCTCCCAGCGCTGTGGAGTTTTGCAGCAGGCTCACTCCAGTGCCTTCTCAGAAAGGCACTGAGTGTTTCTTGTAAGCAGTCAAGCTGATGAAAACAAGAACGAGAGCCCTGTGCCACAGTGGCTGCTGCTCCCTCTGGGATGAGCAGTGCAGCCGTGCGGGAATACAAGCTATTAGGAGTCCGTTGCATTAGGGCTCTCCCTCTTTGCCATCAATTACCAATTTGTTTTGTGCCTCTGCTCTTCCTTAAGTAGAAAAGGCATCAGGATATCTACCTAATCAGCTTAGCCTATGCCTATGAATCTTCTCTAGAGTCAACCATGTCAATTCTCTTCATAAGAACATAAAAGCGGCAGGGCGGGTGCAAGGATGTTTCGCTCCCTAGGCAAAACTTCCACCTTGCCCCCCCCCCCAGCCCTGTGGCAGCTCTCCGCCCCTCCTCCGCCCTAAGGCACCCCCCCATGGCAGCTCCCCACCCCCCCACCCTGAGGCGCCCCCCCGCGCAGCAGCTCCCCCCGGCCCAGGAAGCCGTGCGGCAGCTCCCCACCCCAGCTCACCTCTGCTCCACCCCCTCCCCGAGCCCTGCGGCAGCTCCCCGCCCCCCTGGGGAGCTGTGTGGCAGCTCCCCACCACAGCTTACCTCTGCTCCACCTTCTCCCGGAGCACGCCGTCGGTGCTCCACTTCTTCCGCCTCCCAGGCTTGCGGCGCCAATCAGCTGTTTGGCGCCGCAAGCCTGGCAGGGAGAGAAGCAGAGCGGGGCGGCGTGCTCATGGGAGGAGGCGGAGCAGAGGTGAGCTGGGGTGGGGAGTTCCCCTGCATGCCGCCCCCCCCCCCTTACTTGCTGCAGGCAGCCCTCCCCGCGCCCCCCTGCCCCAGCTCCCTCCGCCTAAATGCCGCCGACGACCGGGGCGGCCGAAGATCCGGCCGCCGCAGTCGCCGCCGAAGGACCCGAAATGCCGCCCCCCAAATGCTAGCGCCCTAGGCGACCACCTAGGTCGCCTAATGGGTTGCACCGGCCCTGAAAAGCGGCCATATCGGGTCAGACCAAAGGTCCACCTGGCCAGTGTCCTGTCTACCAACAGTGGCTAATGCCAAGTGCTTCAGAGGGAATGAACAGAACAGTTAATTATCAAGTGATCCATCCCTGTCACTTATTCACAGCTTCTGGCAAACAGAGGCTAGGGACACCATCCCTGCCCAGCCTGGCTAATAGCCATTGATGGACCTATCCTCCATGAACTTATCTCCTTCTTTTTTGAACCCTATTATAGTTTTGGCCTTCACAACATCCTCTGGCAAGGAGTTCCACAGGTGGACTGTGCGTTGTGTGAAGAAATACTTCCGTTTGTTTTACACCTGTTGCTTATTAATTTAATTTGGTGATCCCTGGTTCTTGTGTTATGAGAAGGAGTATACAACACTTCCTTGTTTACTTTCTCCACACCAGTCATGATTTTATAGGCCTCTATCATATCTCCCCTTAGTCATCTCTTTTCCAAGCTGAAAAGTCCCAGTCTTATTAATCTCTCCTCATATGGAAGCTGTTCCATACCCCTAATCATTTTTGTTGTCCTTTTCTGTACCTTTTTTCTATACCAACATATCTTTTTTGAGATGGGGCGGCCAGATCTGCACACAGTATTCAAAATGCAGGCATACCGTGGATTTATATAGAGGCAATATGATATTTTCTGTCTTCTTATCTGTCCCTTTCCTAATGATTCCCAACATTCTGTTCGCTTTTTTGACTGCCACTGCACGTTGTGTGGCTGTTTTCAGAGAACTATCCACAATGACTCCCAAGATCTCTTTCTTCCCTCAACTCCCCACTGCTTAGCGTTTGCACCTTTCATCTCTACTGCATTCCTTTGTATTGCCAACATCAAGCATTCAAAAGCCCCGGAGTCAGGCCCCCCAAATCATGGGATTGGTTTAAAAATCATGAGTTTTTAAAAAAATAAAAATCAATGTTGGGGTTCTGTTCTTTACTCTCTGGTTTCTAAGACTTCAGGGTACAACATTTTCCAGCGTTTCGCCTCAACCATGAAGATTCTGCTTTAAAAAGAAAAAGAAAAAGAAAAAAGCTGAGATTCTCATATAATCATATGATTCCAGGAACTGGGGCTTTTAGAAAAACACTAAATATCATAAGACTTACCAAAAAAAAAAGTGAGAGATGGCAAGACTACTTCCTAGATCTATCTGTGCTATCTGTATAAAGTAACCTCTGGCTCCAGGCACACTTGTGTCTGCCTGTGCTTGGCCTGGAAATGTCTTGTGGTAGGTTACAATGATGGTGATTATTAGTAGTACTCGTGTTATTAATGATCAAACATTTTATATAAGATTTAGTAAGTTTCTTATTGCCCTGTACACCAGTTCAGTTCTGCTTAAGCGTACAAAATAGAGTTCAAGTGGAGACCTGAACCTCTTGTGCCTAGCCTTCTGCACTGGAGTGAATTTCCCCAAAACTGAAGAGCAATTTATTCTGAACCATTGAGCTCCCCTTGCATCTCATGTGCCTGGCAGCTGATTAAATGCAACAAATCAGGTGTTAGTGAAGGTGTTGGAGGGAGGTTGTTTTCAAAGATTCTATTTTTGGTGTGAAAACATGGCAGGCCCAATGTATCTCTGCAAGCTGCTGTATTTCAGAGCACATTGGCAGCAGCTACTGTTTTCCTTTTTTGTTCTGCATTGTCATCGCCCCTTCCCCTTCCCCCCAACCAGGTTTTGCTATTTTAGTTTGAAGATTTCACATTCTTTCTCCTTTTTGATTTGCACTAAATAAAACCGAGTGATGCTTGCTTCTCACCTAACAGGTTTGAAACTCCGGGATTTCCTGGTCGACAACGAGACCTTCTCAGACTTTCTCCATCATAATGTTTCCGTGCCATCGTTTGCTGTGGATGAGATACTGAATGCAGAGGTCAACCTCAAGCGGGTGAGGAACTCTTTCAAGCATTATTATTATTATTGTGGTAGCATCTAGGAGCCCTGCCCCATTGTGCTGGTTGCTGTACCAATGCAGAAAGATGGTCCCTGCCCCAAAGAGCTTACAATCTCATCTTGGTTGGTTTGCAGCAAGGTGTAAGAGGACTTGAAAATCCACGTAGAGAGTCTGGAAATGCCTAAAAGGCACAGAACACTTGAAAAGCCAAAGAGAATTTCTCAAGTCCTGCTTTCCAATGAAAATGCATGGCCAAGCAGTGTTGTTTGGACTATTTTACTTTTCTTTCTCAATGACAAAGAAAAGATGGCCTTGTGGGTAAGTCACAGGAATGGGACTCAGGAGCTCTGCTGCAGACTGCCAGAGTGACCTTGGGCAAATCACTTAATTTCTCCGTGCCTCGGTTCCCAGTCTGTCCGATGGGGAAGAGGAAGGTTCCTTTTCCCCACCCTTTGTCTGTCTTTTGTTTAGATTGTCAGCTCTTTGTGATAGGGACAGTGTGCTTGTACAGAACATAGTGGAACTAAGCGAATAATTGACTTTTTTTCAAAGGATCTGAAGAAAAATTGATTCAGTTTGACCCCAAATGATTTTTTTTATTTTTGACATTTCATTTTGGGTAATTTTGGTGTGCTTTTTACCCTTTGTTTTGGTTTAAAAAATTAGCCAAATTTCTAAACAGAATGCTGTTTTGAAAAGAAAAGTCAAAACATGTGGTTTTGAAATGGTCAAAATGAAACATTTTGATTTTTGTGGGAAAAAATCAGTTTTTTTTTTTGGCTGAAACTATTTGCCAAATCGGACCCAAATTCGTAATGGTGCCTGGTACAATGGTGACCTGATTTTGGCTGAGATGTGTGAAAGCTACTGCACATAATACAGGAAGGTGCAAATACTGGAGTCCTTGACATAATTGTTTTCTTTGTCAAACTCAGAACATTGGGCTTACTAGGCTGCAAAAGCTCAATGGCCTACCTAGCTCATGTTTCTCTTTCTGACATTGGCCAGGGCTGGTTGCTTCCGATGTCAGAGGACGACGTATGCTCACAGTAACGCAAGTGCCCATGCAGTTGTCTAGCATAGAGGGAAAATTCTTCCTTCTTCTCAGCCCTGTTCTTGATCAGTTTATATCCTGAAGGATGGTGACTTAACCCTTTTAAACTTTGATCCTTCTTAATTTCGGATGCTGGTCTCATTCATACAAATGTTTGATGCTTTCTAGAATTTGACAAAGCCATCTGCTTTGGATAGTTAATCCTATAAGTTAATACATTACTCTAAAAAAAATTCTTTGTATCTATTTTAAGGAATCTGTCTGCAGCCCTAATTTTTCTGAAGCTCAGTATAGAATCAAAGAGAAGCACATATTAGATGTGAACATGGGACACATAATCAGAGAACTTTAACAACGTGTGTAGTGCTGAGTATTGGGAATGTAGAGACAGCTTTTAAAGAGATTAATAATTAAAAGATAAATGAAATAAAACTAACTGGCGCCCAGTCTTTTGACAAACTTGAACTTGATTTGGTAGCCACAGTAGCCATTAGGAAGGCAGTATAAGTGAGAGGGAAAGTAATACTTTTAGCAGACCAACATATTAGAGCTACTCTGGTGACACTAGAGGGGAAAACTGCTAGCTAGGTTTCTCTTGAATCACTTTAACTTACACCTTGATCTTGTCAATAGAAGAACACGTTTTGTGTGGACTCTGTCAGTATTGTTGAATGATGTTTTCCAGCCCCATAATATTTTCCATTGAAGTACAGTAGTAGCCATAAACCAAAATCAACAAGTTGTACCGTCGCCCAGTGGGACTCTGGAGCCTGGTAGGGGGCTTCAGGGACTACCATAATATAAATAATGAATCAAAGCAGACGTCTTTCTTCCTGAAAAACTTCATGATCTGGCTTGTGACTCAGAAAAAGCATAAAATGTTCCCAAGTGATTTCGCTGGAGAGTCGTGTGAGCGGCCTGACTTTACTGCTGGATTGAATATTGATTGTGAGGGGAAGGTTTGTTTGGTTTTGGTGGGTAGGAATGGAGAAGTAGAGGGGAGGATCTCTGCAGAGAGAATTAGTGCCCACTGCAGGTATACAGTCCTCTCCCCGCTCTGTATTGAAGTTAGGACTCTGTATCCCCCTGTGTGAGATCTGGGATTATTTCCAGGTGCTGCTTTCTCTTTCATTCACCTCAGAAAAGTAGGAGCTGGCAGTGCCAAGGGGACATTATTGGTATATAGTTAAAGCTCCAACCAGGATTGTGTACTCTATAGGTACTGTACAGATACATGTGATGAGATACAAGGTCTCTGCCTTGAAGAGCAGTCTAGTCAGCTCTTGGGGAAAGACGACACCAACTCAGATCACTCTATAGCACTCCTCAGACCAATTAGGCTGGGATTTTCAAAGGAGTGTTGATTAGTGCCGAAGAGATAGCCACCCCGACGACCTCCTCAGCCAGAAGCTGGAGATTTGAGCCCTGAAAACATAGAAAGCTGTAAAACCACTTAGACTGTAGGTTTGTGGGGCAGGGACTGTCTCTATGTTCTGCATTTGTACAGCACCTAGCACAATGGGTCTTGGCCCATGACTGGGGCTCCTGGGTGCTACCACAGTATAACTAACAATAGGACTGAACAATTGCACCTAGGTCACCTAAGCCACTTCTGATTGACTGTACAAATCTATGGAACAAATCTCCCAGTTTTACATACACGGTGCTTAGTGGACAGGAGAGAAAGGATACTGTGATCCATGAGCCTGAAATAAAGTGACCTGTGTCTTGTTTTTCAGATACAGTCCCAACTTCTACAAAAATGATCTTGACATTTTAAGACTCCTTGGGGGAATTAGCCTGTCATTTATAATTTATGCTTCTACCTGAAGTCACCACAATTTCAGACCGATTGTAATTTTCATGAAGTTGTGACTTCATGTGGCTGGGAGGTTTTTTTTGGTCCTGTCTGCTTGTTATTTTTGTTTAATACAGATATTTTTGTTGTTATAAGTGTTGTGCCCCAAGTCGCACAGGAAATCTGTGCCAGAATTGGAAACTAAACCCAGATCTCCTGAATCCCTTGAGGTCCGCTGCCTTTAACCGCAAGACCATCCTTCTCTGATATTGCTGTGGTGCTGGTGGTAATGATTTTGTGAAGTGCCACCATTACAGATCACAAAACACATCCCATTTACTCAACAGAGAACAAAGCTTGGATTCATCCTGTTTCTGGAGTGCAGATGTAGGCAGAAGTTAAGGTTCTATAACTCTGAGTCCATTTGCATCCTTCCTTAGATAGGCATCTCTCCACTGGATGGTTGACATGTTTTTGCCTTGAAAAATATGAAAGTTCTTGTACTTCGTTGGCTCAAAATGATACAAGAGATTTTAGTGAGACTCTGTCACAGTGTGGCTGGCCCCAAAGAGACCAGGTTACTGGAGGAGTCCTGGAAGGAAGCTGAAGTTGGTTCCTTAGAGAAGGCTGAAGGTAGGAGGGCATCAAGAGAGGTTTGCTGACTGGGGTCCCCAAACCAGAGAGCCAGGGCTGGAGAGGGCTGAAGGCAGGAGGAGCAGCAGCAGAGGGAGTTGCGTGCTTGGGAGTCTGCAGAAGGGAAACTGAGACAAGCATTGCTTGTTGTGCCACAGCCTGCCGCAAGAGGGTGCTCTGAGCAGGGGTCGCCCTCTGACCGACTCCTAGTGATCACCTTTGATTCAGACTGACGTCCAGTCCAGGCATGCTAGCGGTTGCAAACCAAGAAAAGCAGAAATGGAGAGAAACGCTATTGTTAGTTGTGTAAATCTGGTTGCCCTGCCACTATTCACAAAGTAAACCATGACATTCCAAATAGAGTCACAGAGCTTCTCTTGTTTATCACCTGTGTTAAGCATTTACCATTGCACATTCAAAGGACTCTAGTGCCATAATGACCTGTTAAAGGGATTTGGAGATCAGTCCCATGAGAGACCCAGGTATTAGATAATTGATCAGAGGTTTTTTCATAGATTCATAGATTCTAGGACTGGAAGGGACCTCGAGAGGTCATCGAGTCCAGTCCCCTGCCCGCATGGCAGGACCAAATACTGTCTAGACCATCCCTGATAGACATTTATCTAACCTACTCTTAAATATCTCCAGAGATGGAGATTCCACAACCTCCCTGGGAAATTTATTCCAGTGTTTAACCACCCTGACAGTTAGGAACTTTTTCCTAATGTCCAACCTAGACCTCCCTTGCTGCAGTTTAAGCCCATTGCTTCTTGTTCTATCCTTAGAGGCTAAGGTGAACAAGTTTTCTCCCTCCTCCTTATGACACCCTTTTAGATACCTGAAAACTGCTATCATGTCCCCTCTCAGTCTTCTCTTTTCCAAACTAAACAAACCCAATTCTTTCAGCCTTCCTTCATAGGTCATGTTCTCAAGACCTTTAATCATTCTTGTTGCTCTTCTCTGGACCCTTTCCAATTTCTCCACATCTTTCTTGAAATGCGGTGCCCAGAACTGGACACAATACTCCTGCTGAGGCCTAACCAGCAGGTTTTCATTCCTGTTTAATATCTGTAAAGGAAATGAATCCTTAACTTAAAGTACGAGGTGTTTGTGGACAGGAGTTAGGGATCTGGTCTTATGTCCATTGAAGTCCGTGGCAATGTTCCCATTGACTTCAGTAGCTCAGGATCAGTTCCAAACATTGCAAAATTACAAGCGCCAGGCTGTGGCCACTCCTTTGTGAACGTGTCAGGAAGAGAGAGGGAGGAACCAACCTCCTCCCATCTCATCACACACACACACACACACACACACACACACACACACACACACACAC
>NW_020664445.1:146395-244459 GCF_002925995.2 Terrapene triunguis | reverse complement strand
ACACCTTTGTGCTCAGAGGTCTTGATACAAAGCCCATTAAAGTCTGTGGGAGTCTTTCCATTAACTTTGGTGGGCTTTGGATCGGGCCAAGGAGCACAAATAGCAGGATTCTTGTGCTCTCAACTCTCGGCCTTGCACACCTGTGTGTGAGGCAAGAGGAATCTGATTGCAAATAATTGTAGGCTAGAGAATGTGCCTTACAGATGATATATCTCAGGAGTTTAGGCTTTGGGTCTTTCTTCCTTGCTTTTGCCACACTTCTTAGGTTTGATCACAAACCTTAACTTGTTAGAGGGGCTCAGGTCCCAAACAAATATATATTGAAGTTGATGTAGAGTAGGGAGTCTACTACTGTATGGATCTGCATGGAGTGGTGGAGATAGCTCAGCCGTAGGACTCTCCTATGGAACTCAGTGGGGCCACATACTTTTGTCATAATCAGAGTAATGCATGGTTAAGAACCATGAAATCCTTAGGGAGAAATACCCTCTCCCTTCTAACCTTGAATGTTATGAATTATGATGTAGCTAAATGATCATTTCTGACTCAGTGATACTAGCTTAGTGCCAAGAATGATTTATTGATGGCATTTTGTATCATTTCACAACTGTTCCCAGGTCATCCTGTCCGGCTATCGAATGCAGCTAAGAGATCTGTGCAATGCGTCAGAGCTGTCTGAATTTGTTACAATCCACAACCCGATAGTCGCGGTGGTCAGCGAAGCCTTCCTTTGCACCATGCCTAAGGAAAAACTCCACGCAGCAGAGCAAGCCTTTCGTGCCAATATAGACCTTTTGAAGCCTATACTGGTGAGTGCACTGGCTTTACAGTGATTCCTAAGGGAGAGCATCAGTGCTGGGAATTAGTGCTTTATGAAGGGCATGATATAATGCTTGGTTGTACAAGCTTTCGGGAAATATGGGGATGGGGTGTTCAAGAATACACGAGCCTTTATTTTTTGGAATAGACTGTTTAATGCCAATAAGGAAAATGGAAGAGGGTTCTGAGTCCCCCAAGTTAATCATATAGTTTTCTCCTGCCATACTGCTGCTTTCTGTTGATTAAATGTTAAATGAGGACATTGCCTGTGAACATGCGTCTCTGCATTGATTTATCAGGAGAAAAATATTTATGTCGTATGGTAACAAATGGGCCATTCATTGTTCCTGTATTTTGATCAGATGTTGCATCTCAGTTGGAATGAACCCACAGATGTCGGACAGAAACCTATTTAGCATTAGAGCTTTCATATGTTTGCAACATGAGGAAGCTTGTAGCCAATGGCAACCCAAACTCTTTGAGTAGCTTTAACACACGCGCACGCACGTGAGATTTTAGGTCCAGATCCAAAGACCACTGAAGTGAAGGGGAATCTTTCCACTGACTTTAATAGATTTTGGATCAGTACCAAAATATTTTAGCTCCATGCAGTTTGCAATATTTAAGTAAACTTAAGGTGCTTGGTGAAGATATTTGCAACAGACATGCTTGTTTATTTTGGAACCCAGACGGCTCTTTGTGCACCTACAGTGTCTGGGTAGCATACAAAGAACTTGATTAAGTTGATACTGGAAACAGCAGCACAGAGAAGAAAGGGCCTATGGAACCCACTTTGTTGTCCAATAAAACAAATACTCTACTGTCTGCATAGAGGAATTCAGCACTCTTGCTCTGTGGGTATCCAGATTTGATATGCCTCATAGGACAGATAGTCAAGCATCAGTTGCTTGGAGTTTTCCCAATCAAAGAGGCTGATTATTAAGCACTGGAATCAGATTACCTTTCAGCCCTGACTTTACTGTAATTCATGTTCTGTTTTGCACATGTCTTCCATGTGCATTTTGTCCTTACCTAGAGAGGCTACTACCGAGAATGACATAATAATGAATACATAGAGATGAAGTAACAGCAGACAGAGGAAAGAGAGCACAAAAATTGTTCCTCTAGAGAAATGAACTATTTTGAAAAGGACTCTGGGAAGGAAAGCATTTCAGAGCAGGCTGGGGACAGGAGAGGTTGAGTTGAGGTTATTTTCAGTTATTTAGAGTGTTCATAATAAGTGAAATTTGCATTTTGTGGGGTTGAATGGGACTGAAGTGATTTATAGGCCTTTTACTGGCCCTCTGCCGTGTAAACATTCACATGGCTGCAGCCCAGCCTCTCTCTCCCTGGGCAGTTTACACTTCCCAAATCTCCAGACACACTCACTTTGAGCCCAAAGATTTTCAGATGCCAGTCTGAGTACGTGCCTCTAACTGCCCAGTTTACACCCAGTCAGGTAGGTGAGGGTACAAATACTGAGATTTGCACCCACAATCCAATTGCAGATGCAAAATACAGGAGCAAATTACTTGAGAATAAACTGGGCCCTGAAAAAGGAGGCCACCCATTGGAAATGTTGGCCTGTAGGTTTTCTTCCTCGTTAAATGAATTCTGGTTCTGGCCAAACTCGCTCAGTACAGGCCCAACTTCCTCATTTTCCACCATCCTCGGTTATAGAATTTGCTTTCTGTAATGACAAGCTTATGAATATTCTCGCAGCGAAGATCGTAAAAGGATAAAAGTGAGAACATTGCCAACAAGTAGGGTAAGTGTAGACATACCCTCAGTAAAGTCTGAATTCTTTAGCCCAGCAGAAACAAAAACACTGGCCATATCTAAGCCTATGTTTCTGATCAGTAAAAGAGCAGCCATAAGTTGTTATGCTCCTGCCACTGGGCAAGAACAATATAGATATTGGGTGCAGTATTGAGAAGTCTGCTTCTGATCTCGACTTCAGAGGAAAGCTCTGTGCTTCTTAAGAGAATCTTGAATCCAGCAATTCTGAACCTGATGAGCATTCGGCCAACCTTACTTAGGAGCACAAAGCATAATTTTTCCAAAGGAAAATGGTGAAGGTTGCTGTAATGCCTGAATCAGTTAAACAAAATACATGTGCTCTATGTGGCCATGTGGACTGAATAAATTAATCTAGGAATTGGTCATCACACATTTGAAACACTCTGGCTTAATGGCTAAACAGTCCCTTGACCTACAATAACATCCTTGGAAAAGGAGGTAACGTTCTGCCACTCTTGAACAAAGGAGTCTGTTCACTTGCAGTGTATCAATAAAAACAGCATTTTCCTAAGGGTGAAATCTTGGAAACAAGTTCTGCTCTGCTTCTTATACAAAGCTCATAAACCCGTGTTGAAAAGCTCATTGGCCAAGTAAATTACATTTTTAAAAATGCCCTGGAGGTCTTTGTTTAATGGCATTTTAGTAACTAAAAGCTCTCTCTGGCTGTAATGCAAGTATAACAGAAACTCTGGGCCATGTTTTCAACTGGCATAAACAGACATGGCTCAATTGGCTACAAGTTTTCATCATTTTCTTTTCGGAGACCCCTGAAGAAGAAGAAGAAGAAGAAGAAGAAGGGTCCATGAGTTTGCAGCTCTATTTAGGGTAAATTTCACCTCAGGGACTTTGTGAAAAACTCAAGCTCCCATTTAAGCCCCACATTAAGGGCTCGAGTGAGACATTGGTCTTTCTGCATTGGAGAGTGTGTTCAGCTCTACATAAAAGAGAAGAATTAATGTTACAAAGGAAATCAGTGTGGTACAAAGTGCAATGAATTGGCTGGTGAGATTTCAGCACAATTAAGAAGAAGAAAGCCAGATAGAAAAACGGTGCTCATTTTTACCATACTTCATATTCACAAATTTTTCCATATAGAGAACTTCCCAAATAATTGTCCAAGCCTGGGGACAGAGGAATAGAGGGAGGCAGTTGTGGTTAAAACCCTGGACTGAGATCCAGGTTGCCATCTTTGCCACTGCCCTGCTGTGACCTTGATTCTGGGCATGTCTGTGCGGCATCTGGGAGTGAGCCCGGGTCCTAAAAATAGTAGTGTAGACATTGTGGCTCGGGCTGGGCACATGCTCTGAAGCCTGGGGCCAGGAGTGGGTTTGAGAGCCCAAGCGCCAGCCCAAGCCGCAACATCAAAGCACCGTCTACAGAGCTATTTCTAGAGCACCAACGTGAGCCCCTGAGCGGGCGTCTGCGGGCCCCAGCTGGGGGCTTGCTCCCGGATGGAGTGTAGACATGCCCCGAATGTCTCTGTACCTCAGCTGCACACCTATAAAATGGCGATCATGGGGTTTCCTAACCTCACAGAGGATAAATTAAATGCGCTTAGTTATACTTTGGCTTATATAAGCACTTAGACAGGCAAATCGGTTTAGACAGGACTGCAGAAGGGACTCTGGGAGGGATCATCAAAAAGCCCAAAATTATGGCTGGCTGGATGGCAAAAAGCCATTGTTGAATGGATGTTCATTGTCCAAGGAAAGCAACACACCTGGGCATAATGCAGTACCAATCGCTGAACTGCAGATTCAGTCGAGATCTATGTAAGCCTTTCCCATTCGATAGGCTCTTTGGGATGATGGATGAGACCTGCCACATGCAGTATTAGACGCTCTGCGTTGAGCCTGCCCTGCAGGGTAGCTGTGGTTAATTCTGTATTTGAGTAGTGCCCACAGTGTGCAGAGAGTTTGCAGTGCTTTAGGCAGGGCTGGCTCAAAAACGGGGGCGCGGAGGGGCCATTTCTGGATTTTATTTTCTGTTTCCTTCAAACTTTTCTCTAGTGTTGAGCCTGCTGCTGACTGAGTAAAGAAGAGCGATGCCAATCAGGGACTGCAGGCAGCCAGGGCGGGGGAGGGGGAATCTAGTGCCCTTGCCCTCAGTTAATCCCCTGAGATCAGTGCTGGAGGGATACCCCTGCCACTTAAATGTGGGACCAACCCTCCTTCGCTTGACAGAATGAGACGCAATCTCTGTGAGCGGGTTTTCCCCACGAGACCGTAAACCACACAAGTTAAAATGGGGCCTTCCCACATAGGGAAGAACTTTGCTCTGTGTAGATCTTTCCAGTGCTAATATTCAGCATGGAGAGGCAGCTTGTGTGGGTGTTAAGTAACGGGTTTGAACTCTGCAGCGTTGGGGCATCCCAGAAAACGTCTCCAGGTTTGGCAGTGAGCTGTAGCTCTGCCGTGATTCACATGTTGCACGAGGCCATGAGGGAGCTGTGTAGGGTGACCAGACAGCAAATGTGAAAAATCGGGACGGGAGTGGGGGGTAATAGGAGCCTATATAAGAAAAAGACCCAAAAATCGGGACTGTCCCTATAAAATTGGGACATCTGGTCACCCTAGAGCTGTGAGGGCTACAAAAAGCAATTGTGTTTGTCTCTCTCAATGACATGGGTGGCATTTTGTCATTGCCCTGGCCCAAACAGAACACTGAATAATACATACATTCCAATTACTTGAACACAGCGAGCAAAGTTGCCTATGAAAAGAAGGTTTTCTTTAATATAAATACAAGCGTCATTTGAACCTCTGGCTTGGTGTGTCCTTTTTAGTGTGCTGGGATGAAGCCGCATGAGATCACCCTTCCCTTAAACAATAGGGCAGGGATCATGTTAGGCAGTAATAACAGAAATTCCAAATGCGTGATTTGTCTACCACTTCCTGGTTGAAATAGTGTTTATGACAAATATTGTTTCCCATTGCAAAGTAAATATGACTCAGATGCCATATTTACTTACCAGAAGCAATCATTGAAGTATCATGTGGCAGGGCGAGGTGACATATACGCGAACATTGTGTCCCTTGAAAAAATGCTGACATCTCTTATTGCATATTGTGCAGAAATTATTTTTTAAAATCTCACGATTCAGCCTGTGAATTGTCCATTCTCATCCTTCATGGGAGAAATGTCAAAAGCACATGACCAGCTCCTGCATCTCTTACTCAGGGCTTGTCTTCACAGCAAAGTTAACTTGAGTGTTGCCCCTAACTCAAGTCCTATCCACACATACCCTTCACTGAAGCATGGGATTCTTCACTAATGGCTGTTCTCCTCACCCCAGCCTGTGAGGAAGGGAATCATAGAATATCAGGGTTGGAAGGGACCTCAGGAGGTCATCTAGTCCAACCCCCTGCTCAGAGCAGGACCAATCCCCCAGACAGATTTTTGCCCCAGATCCCTAAATGGCCCCCTCAAGGTTTGAACTCACAACCCTCATTACCCCCCTTAATGGATGAAGAGCTGAGACACAGGGCAGATTAAGAAGCTTGCCAAAGGTTGCACAGAGGGAGTCTGTGGCTGAGCTGGGAATTGACTCAGGTCTCCTGAGTCCCTGTCCACTAAACCCGACTCGGAATCTGAATGTTCCTGAGGGTTTGCGTTTCCCTGTTGGTTTTTTTTTTTTTTTTTTTTGTGCTCCCAAGTTTCTATTTCTCTTTCCTCTTACAGAAAGGAATCGCCTCCAATTCCTCCTTACACGATCTGTCAGGAGCCATGGAGACCTTGGTGGAGAGTCTTGGGAAGCTCGTTAAAGAGGTAAGTTGCTCCTTCCTGCATTGGAAGGGAGAACTTCTCTTTGCCATCACCGTTTCTAGCCTGAAATTGACTTCCCCAAAGCACAAAGCTGCTCAGTAACCTGCACCTGCCTTCCAGCTTTTTTCCCTTTAATAAAGAAAGGCCCTACTTTGTAGCACCTTTGTGCCCAGAACTCCGAGGGAAGTCAGTGGGAGTCCTTTGAGCCGGGCAGCTACAGATTTGGTCTTCTGAGGGACCTGAAGGAAGAACTCGGAAATATCTGTGATATGCACCGTGTCCTACATTTGCTTTTCAGAGCCAGCTTTTCCAAGGCAGGAACAATCATTGCACTGGCAAAATAAACAGAATGCTTGCTGTGCCCTGGACGGGGGCCGTGGGCGCGAGCCGGTGTAATGCGTTTTGCTCACAGATGTGAGCAGTGGTGGAGGTGATATAAGTTGGTTTCAGCAGCTGGTCTCAGGGAGAGACAAGGAGTTATGAGCGGGAAAACTAGGTTGATGTTGTAATTTACTAGCGCTGGACTTTTGGACAGTTACGTATTTGTTGCTTGTCTCATCTATATTTGTCAAGCATCTAGCATAGTGGGAACCTGATCCTGCTTGGGGCCCTCCAGGCTCTGTCAGAATATAAATACAAATAATAATGTGACAAATTTGCACGTGTAAATGACAATTTTATGGATTGAAAAAAAACATTTTTGTGGGTGAAATGGTGAAAAATCAGCCCTAAGTGCTTAGTGCTGGACCAGCCCCCAGCTATATTTTTAGAGCTAGCTCCTTGGAGCAGGGACTGCCTTTGTTCTGTATTTGTACGGTACGGCACAGCGCAGTGGGGCCCTGTTCCAGGACTGGGGCTGCTGGCCCTCTGAGAATATAAATAGCAATAAGAAGTGAGCTATCTTACTTTAGCTCAGATTGTGCTGACTGTGACAGGCTTTTTATTATTCTAACATGTGTTTTCTCTCTTGGAGAAGTCGCCATTTAAGCTAAACAATACCATCCCCCTCCTCCCCATTATTCTTCATCGGGGAAAGAGAGCCCTACAGCCATGAACTGGAGTAACCTCTTAGAGCCTGAGAAAGCTGAGGTCACCTCAGGTTACTGAGCCGTAGAGGGGAGGGCGTTAGAAGCTGGCACGTGCCCACCAACTCTTCCTTGGACATGTTCCCTGCCCAATCCTAGGACCTGCAGCGGTTCCCATTTACGATGAAATGAACAAGAAGATTCCAAGATCAGCGTCCGTTTGGAATCAAGGCAAAGCTGTAGCCGTTAGCAGAAGAGGCTCTCCTAAGAGCCTGGCTTCGGGGGCGGGTTACAGCTGTTTCCTGTTACAGCACTCGGGCCTCTTTTTATTTTTTTTGCCTGGGGGTAAAAATAATTGAAACCATGTGATGTTCTCTTTGCTGATGTGGCTGAAAACTCCCTGAGTAACGTGCCTTTTGCTTGACAGCTCTCCTGGGTAGGAGTACCTTTCTTTCCCCCTATTCCAGTGCAAACAACGGCAGCCTTTTCTCTGCAGCGCCTGTTGCATTAGCCTCCCAGATTGCCTGACCGAAAGTTACATTTCATTGTTTGGGGTGCTGACTGCTGTGTGACAAATGGGGAAGGAGGATTCATTCCCTTGTTGATCTAGCAGCAGGCATTGGGGAAAGGAGAAAACTATTATTTGCATCACATCCCCTAGTCTTTCTGGCAAAGGGACTGAACTAGATCCCTGGCTCTGAACATGGGGGCAATCCCGATCCCAGTCTTCGGACAAGTTTCCAATTCAACCTACATGCTGAATCTTTCCTAGCCTGCACCTGTTGGTTAGAGGCTCCCAGGCTGCAGTGGAGAACGAGCCGAGTATTCTGAAAAATATGCATGGGCCAGATCCTCAGCGGTTATAAATCGACATAACTCCTCACATGGCTACTATTTGAAATTTCACAGTCCTAAAGACTGAACAAAGCTGCTCGCACAAATGATTTTTGTTTTTTAATGGCAGGGTCTGATAGATTGAATTATTATTTATTTGTATTATGATAGCTTGTAAGGGTATGTCTACACTGCAATTAAACACCTGCAGCTGGCCCGAGCTTGTGGGGCTCACACTGTGGGGCTATAAAATTACGGTGTAGCTGTTTGGAGCCCAGGCTCTGGGTCCCTCCCAGCTTGTTGGGTCCCAAAACCCAGGCGCCAGCCTGAGCCTGGACGTCTACACCACAATTTTATAGCCCCCAAACCCATGTCAGCAGACATGGGCCAGCCGCAGAGGTATTGCAGTGTTAAACATACCCTATAGGCCCCATCTGAGCTCGGGTGTTTTATGTACACGTAGTAAGAGACAGTTCTTGTCACAAAAAGCTTGCAGTCTAAACAGACATATAGGATAGGAGGGGAAACTGAGGCACAGAGGTGAAGTGACTTGCCCAAGGTCATCGAGCAGATCAGTGGCAGGGCTGGGAACTGAACCCTCAGTCCAGTGCCCTAGCCCCTAGGTCAGGTTGCTTCTCAGTCATGTTCCCTCTATAAAGCCTGTTTTCTGCATTATAAAACCACGTACATCAGGCTGAGACTTGCCAGTTGAGTTTTCAGTCCAGCTCTAAACACATGTTCATTCCTCCTCTCTCCCATTTCCCCACTTTAGCTGATTGTGGTACATTTTGCACAGATGCAACTCCACTGCCTTCAGTGGAGTGACTGCTTGTCTCACTCAGTGCGAATGATGCAAAGCTCAGGGCGCAGCCAGGTGAACTGAGAATGAGCTGCAGAAAGCCACATCTCCCTGCTTGTGTTGCTTTCAGTAAAAGCTTTTCAACGAGATCCTGCTCTGCGATGTGGGATATGCATTGCGGCTTTCCTGAGATTAGAACCATCCCTTACTGCCATCGTAATGTAGCCTTCAATGTTGAATGCAGTGGAGCGGTCAGCTAGCCATATGAAATCTTAATGATAGGTGATACACGGCAGCCAGCTTCTTACCTGTTATGCCTTCAGGCGTCTCCAGTGCTTAACAGAGGCCTACTGATTACCCTGCTCGGGCAGTGGCATATTGAGATGCAGGGTTTGTGACCATCACAGCGTGTTTCTGTACGTCCCCAGGCCAATGGGGGGAGTAGTTTCGCTCTCGAGTGTTCTGTAGTTTGCCCACTGTGGTTTTGTCAGAAATAAGCGACAGGAGACATTTAGAAAGGAAATACAAACTACAAGGAGCTATAAAGAGTAGAGTAAATGAGACTCGAACTGCCAGCATTACTACTCAGCCAAATCTAGTCTGTCTGTTTTATTCATCTCATCTCTCTCTTTACCAATCAGTGAGTCATCCCAGACTGCTAGATCAATATACCCCTGTGTATATGTATGTCCAAGATAGTCAGAAGTGACTAGTGGTTTTTGGGTGTCCAGCTCGAGCCAAAGCGGGCTGATTTCAGACAATGGGTGCCCAGAACTTTCAGAAAGGCCCTTCTCTAAGGTCAAGTCTACACTGGGCTTTACCACTATAGCTATACCACTATGCTACGTTGGCAAAGAGCTCCTAGTGTGGACATAACTCAGACAGGCAAAGCTGTGCTTTTTCCAGTATAGCTTATTCCAGCCACCCAGAGCAAAACAAGCTATACTGGGAAAAGCACAGTTTTGCAAGGATAGCTGCATCTACACTAGAGGCTTCTATCAGTCACAGATCTCACCTCATTACACCCTTGACTCAGCATACGGTAGTGGAGCTGGTACATTTTTGTAGTTTAGGCCTGGCCTAACTCTTAGCTGAAGGTTGGAAGTTGGATAGGTATAACTGTCAGTTAGGGGGGTGATTTTGTTTTTTAACCAATATAGTTATACCAGTAAAAGCCCTATTGTGAATACAGTTATACTGGTATATAGTTATTCTCCTTTGCATATGAGAACAGCTATACAGGTATAAAGCACCTTTATATGGCTATACCTGTGTCCACATTAGGGGTGTGGGGGGAAGAGGATCATACTGCTTTAACTAGCTTAGTGGAATGGGTGAATTTTCTAGTGTAGATGAGGCCTTTGAGTTGGGCACTGAAAATCACGAGTCTCTTTTGAAAATCTTGGCCATATATGTCCAATTCTTATTTTTAAGAGTCAACCAGAGCAAAATTAAAGTTAGCCATTTTGAAACCTAAAATTACTGATGTATACCTAAGGTTATTTCCATTGTATCACATGGTGTCTGCTTCCCCCAAGCTGTGTTGAGCACAATGACACCAGATGTGGTGGGGTGGGATGCAGACCAAGACAACAAATGGGCAGTGGAGAAATTTAAAATATGCCTAAGGCATTAACATTAGGCAAATATGGAACAAACCCCAAGGCTTTGCTTGTTGTCTCATCTGTCTCCCATCATATCGATAAAAATAAACAAACTTCTTGTGTGTGACATGGGAGTGGCTCTTGATCAGCATCAGCTGAATTTTTGCCAAGTCATTGGAACATGTCTAAAACATCCACAATTCTGGGAATAAACTCAACAGCCAAGCTCATCCCCAGCGTAACTCCACTGACTTCAGTGGTGTAACCTCCGGGGTGAATTTGGTTTGCTCTGGTCCAGGGCTTTGTCATTTTTGACTGTGTCAAAATCAAGCGGCACAGTACATCAGAACTAGCAGGCCAGCTACACTCTGATTGACTTTGTGTCACGGTCCATGGAAATAAAGCGATGGCCCAGGAAGTATCTGTAATGTTAAAATCTCCCTTAGCATTCTTGTGTGAATCTCATAAAGGGATGGCTGTTGTGTGTTATATTACAAATATATGGGCTAGAAAGACACCAGTGTTATGTCTAGCTAAAACATGTCTGGTATTCTGGGTGCTGACTTTGGGCAGGATGCATCCATTCCACTTATGCTAGTTGACAGAAGCAAAAGCCAAGAGAAGTTGTGGAAGAGTGGGTCACAGAATTGCAACAGCTCTGGGGCATGTTTCCTTTCCCTCCTGCTCTTGGAAACCCCTGGGCAGCCATTCCCATGTGCCTCTGTGTTATACTTAGGCTTGGCAGAATTAGAGTTTTATTTCTTTATTACGTTGATGGATAATATCAATGTTTTTAAAGCATTTTTTTAGATGTTTATCAATTTAAATTTTCACAACTGTGGGAAATTGGGGGGCAGAGGCCAGACAATTCTCCAACAACAGTAGTCGTTGTGATTCAAAAATCTAAAGGTTAAACTGTTAACACAGATTGTCAACATCACATGTCAAAATATACATAATAAATATCCTTTAATAAACAAACCATACCTGTTTACTCTTCGTTCGCTAGTCCATTTGTAACCAGTCCAATTCAAGAGTCTAAATCACTGGATTTTGAGTAAGAAGTTTTTAAGCAGCATTTTTCCTACTTTATCTGTCTGTAAATTTTGATTATTAACAATGGAAATATTTTTATCGGTTTGCGTGGATATGGGGCAGCTCCAGGCACCAGCGCACCAAGCGCGTGCCAGGGGCGGCAAGCCCCGGGGGGCAGCCTGCCGGTCGCTGTGAGGGCGGCAGTCAGGCGGCCTTCGGCGGCGTGCCTGTGGGAGGTGCGCCGGTCCCGCGGATTCGGCGGCAATTCGGCTGCGGGTACGCCGAAGCCGCGGGACCAGCAGATCACCCACAGAAACACGCTGAATCCGCGTGACCGTGGACCGCTCGCAGGTGCGCCACCAAAGGGCGCCTGACTGCCGTGCTTGGGGCGGCAAAAAACATAGAGCCGCCCCTGGCGTGGATACAGAGAAATCGACATTTACCAACAAAAATCTGATTCTTCCAAGCCTAGAAATGCCCCACTCAGGACCATTGGAGCTCAGGAAGGAACTGTAGGTCCAGTGGGGAGGGAGAGGCTGATTAGCTGTCTTGAGAGCCCAGCTCCCCAGGCTGTCCCAGGATTCCTGGGGTGAACCCTCTTTCCTTTGCAGGTGCCTAGGCTCTTCAGGATCTCCAGGTTTCACTGCTTCCGGCCCCTGTGTTTGTATCAAAGCTCTGTGAAGCAGTGGGGTGTGCAGTATAGATCAGGAGAGGGGGCAGGGAAGAAGGGAACAAGATGATCAGCGTAGCATACTGGCTAGCAATTCAGAACATGAGAGCAGCTGCAGGTTTATAGGTCTGGGGTTGGGGGTGGGAGGCATTTTGGTAGCAATACTGTAGTGCCTTCTAGTTATTACAGAGACAAGGTGGGTGAGGTAATCTCTTTTACTGGACCAAATTCTGTTGGTGAAAGAGATGAGCCTTCGAGCTACACAGAGCTCTTCATCACTCTCCTACGTGTAACTCGAAAGCTCGTCTCTTGGACCAGCAGACGCTGGTCCAGTAAAAGATATTACCTCGCCCACCTTGTGTCTCTCATATCCTGGGACCAACACTTCTCGCTACTGTGTAATTTAGTTTCTTCCTGATAGATTTCAGAAAGCCCTTCTACACATTGCTAGTGAAGCAGTTCAGCTCACCAATACTAACGTGCGTCGTTGTTGTTACAATAGGTGGCGAATATAGCAACACCTCTAGTTAAGGTGGCCTGATATTTTCCAAAGGTGTCCATCGTGCCCAGCTCCAGTTGAAGTTAATGGGAGCTGCAGCTCTGAAAATAATGGTCTGAAGCATTACAGGCTAGATTGTGAGCTGGTAGAAATGGACATCAGTGGAGACGTGCCATTTTACACAGTCTGGGTATCTGGCCTTCTCTCTCAAAGCACAGCATATTACTGTAGTGTCATAGGCCGGTCCTGTGGTGTGTGTATTCGCATCACTTTGTAAGTGAGTGGACATGGATGCTAATGTCAGAGAGATGGAGACTGTTTCTGGTGGAGGATAGACTCCTCCTAGCCAATCTGTAGTGTTAATGCCCCTGCACCTTGTGTTAGGGAAGATGCCAAGGGAGGCGCCTTGTAATGTTTGGCTGGTTTTAATGGTTGCGGAGGCAATGAAGATCCCTGTTGTGACCCTGAAGTTTAGCTGCAGCTGGACTTGCCTCATGACCATCAAGGATTTTCTGGGAATGCCGTTGATAAAGGGAGGGTGGGAGGAAAGTGATATCTGACCTCATGGGCCAAATTCTCTACCGGTGTAAATTGGCACAAGCCCATTGACTTCAGTGAAGCTATGCCAGTTTACACCAGTAGAGAATTGGGTCCCGTATCTCAGCCTCTGAATGTTGCAAAGCTGCATCTGATTAGTTTGACTCACTCTTTATTATTTGCCTGCCTCTCCTTCTGGCTCACTCCCCCCCACCCCCATTCTGTCGCCAAATGAGGGGACCCTGCTGGAATGGGAATGGGGTGCAGCCATGAGAAGGAATGGAGTTCACGGGAGGGCAGGGGCTAAGGATTTTCTCTGCGATGTCATTGAAAAACGCAGAATAAAGGAGATGGCACAACAGAAGCCAGCCCCCACCCCCCTGCATACATGGGACATTTCCTGAGTGCAAGGTCCCCCCACTGATCGTGCCCTTTTGCTTTTCCAAGGTCTGTTTCACGTAGCTGGTTTATTAAATTAGATCCGGTGTTTGTGGAGACAAATGCTTTGATATCAAAATATCTGCTCCATGCAAATGAAATAAGCAAGCCTTTTGTCCCCGTGCATTGCAGCTGGTGAGCATGAAGAGCTGGAGTGACATGAGGCAGGAGGTGATGTTTCTGACCAATGTGAACTCCACAAGCTCCTCTACCCAGATCTACCAGGCGGTGTCGCGGATCGTGTGTGGCCATCCGGAGGGGGGAGGGTTAAAAATCAAATCTCTCAACTGGTACGAGGACAACAACTACAAAGCCCTGTTTGGAGGCAACAGCACGGAGGAGGATGCAGCTAATTTCTATGATAATTCTACAAGTAAGTGAGACCCGGTCCTGGCCAACGTGCCTATTCATGTTACGAGTGTGTGAATCGTTAGAGGCCTCCGCTTCCTCTAGACTGTCCCACAGGGTGACAGGATAGCCAGATAATGACTCAAGGCGTGTGTGTATTTACATGCTCATATACTGCGTGATAGGCTAGCGGAGACCGTTCCATGTGATGTGAGATGTTCTTATAATGGCAGTGTAAGGACCTGACCCAGAGCCCACTGAAGGCTCCCACTGACTAATCTAGGCTTTGCGTTGGGCCTTGGGAGTGCTACCATGGGTTGGATTTGCAAAGTGCTCTGCCCTGGGGGTGCACATGGGGTGCTGAGCTCTGCTGCCGATCTGGCTACTGACCCTTTGAAAATTGGGCCTTTGATGTGCTCTTTGGATTGAACTGTGCTTTGTAATCAGTGAGCAGCGCTCGCTTTGCACGGGGGCCTGGTTTTCACGATGGATGCTTGCAGATGCCCCTTGGTGACTTTCAGAGCTCCAGACCCAGTGAGAGGCATTGGGTTTCTGGTCAAGCTGTGCAGCTCAGGGTGGGTTCTTTTTAACTCCAACTCTCTTGGCTCAGATATTTCTGTTTTTAAAATGCACACGTGTGTGACACGCTTGCCCATGAATAAGTGCCTTTGAGCTGTTCGATACCGTGTCTCTAGCTTAGCTCATGCATGTTCTCTCCCTGTTTAGCACCCTATTGCAATGAGCTGCTGAAGAATCTTGAATCCAGTCCGCTTTCCCGAATTATTTGGAGGGCTCTGAAGCCTTTGCTTATTGGGAAGATCCTGTACACTCCTGACACCCCGGTCACGAGGCGGGTCATGACTGAGGTAGGCTATGGAACCCTGTCCCCTATATAAGCAGCACCGAAGAGACGGGGCCAGACCCATCCGTGCAGTTCACAGCTTTGTACTGCGGAGATGGTTTAATTTGGCCCTACTGCTGGTGTAACCGGCCCAGGGAACACCCCTCAAGTATAAAGGTTATTGTCCTGTAGCGCAGAGCTGATCTATGTTCTCTGCTGAAGCCTCACAGAGAAAAGGGGGCTGGAAGACAGGAGGGGTGGCTGGGGGATACCCATGCTGCGTCTCCTTCCCACCTCCTTTGGAGAGACACTCACTTCTGGGAGCACTGGGAAGCAGCAGTCCAAGTGCTTTCCTGAATGGCCCTGACATGAAAAGTGGGAGTGGGGGGGGGGGGCAGGGTTTTTGTACACTGCTCCCCGTGCACACTCATGAAAGAGCCAGACATAATTCAGCCCTTTAAAGTGGCCTACAAAGGCATTGAGATCCTGGGCACACAAATGTACTAGCTTGTGATATTTTTATTTTCAAACACGTGTGATTTTTCTCCTTGCTGTAGCTACCACGTTACCAATAAAACTTGGGCAGCGCAGTGCCTAGATTTGCACTCTGCCTACCTGGCCTGCTGCTGCTCCGACCTGCAATGCTGAAATTTTGGAATAATCCTTCCCCTTTGCTGGCAGGTGAACAGGACTTTCCAGGAGCTGGGTGTGTTCCGGGACCTAGGAGGGATGTGGGAGGAGATAAGCCCGAAGATTTGGACGTTCATGGAAAGCAGCCAGGAAATGGATCTGATCCGGGTCAGTATGCCGTCACTGTGGGTATGTCTGCACTGCAGTGAAACCCCTGCGGCTGGCCCATGTCAGCTGACTCAGACTAAGGGACTGTTCAATTGTGGTGTAGACATTCTGACTCGTGCTGGAGCTTGGGCTCTAGGACACTGAGGTAGGAGTGTCCCAGAGCACCCGAGTCTACACTGCAATTAAACAGCCCCTTAGGCTGACCCCGAGCCAGCTAGCCTGGGCCAGCCAGAGGGGGTTAATTACAGTGTAGACATACTTTACGTTTCTCAGATAACTTTGTCCTTGCCTAAAGTGTTTATTTTGGGGATGTGACTGGCACTTCAGTCCTGAGCTGTATGCACAACACTACATGGTCATTCCTTGAGACAAGTTCTCTTGCATGGCAGCTCCTGCCAGTGCAGTGCTACAGCAGGATTCGAGAAGGAAGGTTTTAGCTTTGTCTGAAACTGTGTGTACGTGAAATGAGAATTGAATAATGAACTAGACACAACTGGGTCAGTTCCTCCACTGGTGTAAATCAGCAGAGCTCCACTGACTTCACTGGAGTTGCACCAGTTTACATCAGTTGAGGATCTGGCCCATCTGAGTTGAGAACAAGGGATTTTTAAGTACAGTATGTGACATATGAGCGCCCTGTAATCATGTCACACAGTGCCGTGAACTGAAGCAGAGCATGATTAACCACTGCTTTCCATCTGCCTTGCCTGGGATCCGCTCTTTCTTCTTCACTGCTGACTATTACATGTGTATAACCTGGAGAGCAGGGTTCCCGACACATTTAACTTGCTATGCTGTGTTCTCCTTTGTAACAGCAAATGCTCGTAAGTACCAGGGCAACTGCTGTCTTGGTGTTAGCATGAGGTAGACCTTGTAGAAAGCAGTCACAAACCAAGGACTGATCCTGGGAGGTGTCAAGCACCCTCTGATCCCATTGAGTGCCATGGGAACTGGGGGCTGAAGTGAGGCATCCGGCAGGATTGGGCTCATTTTGAATTGCATGGTATGCTTACATTTGTGGAAGAGCAAATGTTGCCGTGCTGACTTACCTGAAGGAGCAGTGAGTCTGAATATGATCTCCCACCTTTGTTATAAATCCCTTGGCTTCAGCGGAGTAACTCCTGGTTTACACCCGTGTAAGCAAGAAGAGAAACAGGCCTAACGTATAAAATAAATATCAGGGGCCTGGTTTGCTGCTGCATTACTGGGCTTACATGCTGGCATAGCTCCATTGATCGGGTGGACTCCAAGTCAGACCATCGGCACCTTCCCCACGGGAGTTACAGCGAGGGAAAACTGGAGTGGCGCAGTGATGAATCAGGCCCTTTAGAACAGTCCAAGCCAGCATTACTGCTGTCTCCCCAGTAAAGCTAGACAAATATCCCCACTGAATGGAAGTGTAAAGTATTCTCTGCCCCTCCACCCCCCCCGCTGCATTCTCCCCATGGCCTGAAAATGCTGGAGATGATTGGGCAGGACTCCGATCACTCTAATGGAGGTGCTGGCTTGATGGGAGTTACTCTTGATTACGCTGGTCTGACTAAGGTCAGAATCAGGCCCAGAGACTGTAAAGGGAGCTGCACAGCCCTGCCGCAGGGCCAGCCTTTGGATACTGGTTTCCAATCAGATGTCCCTTGAAAAGCGAGTGGTGCGTTTTGAAGCGAGATCCACAAACCAAGCGAGCTGGTATTTTATACGTGTTGTGAATCGTCTCCATTCTAGCAGAGGCTTCCTGAGGTTCCAGTCCCCTGCTTTGTTTTAACAAATACCATTACAGCTCAATTTTCAAGGCATCACTCTCTTTCCCCATCACCTATCCCAATGCGTGTGCATGGGGTCTTTTATTGTGAGTATCGGGCAAAGTCATGCCATCAGCGTTCTGTTAAATTTAGAGCTGGAACAAAGATCAGTTACATACTTATCAGGCCAAAACACAAGACCTTCCAGCTGGGGCCACTGTCATGGTAGGTCAGTTCTTTGGCCTAATGACCTTGATGGCTGTTTGTTTAAACCCAATGACATGCCTTCTGTGAGACAGGCAGACGACAGTGTTACCGAGTGGTTAGATTCCGAGTTCCAGCCCTGCAGGTCACTGTATGTTTATGTCAAGCTCCTTGCAGCTGAAGGGGCACTGAAAGGAGAAATGTTTTTCTACCTCTTGTTTGACATTTGGGGCTGGATCCTACTTCTGGTGGGGGTGTATGACAACACCCCCATTGACTTGAAAGGAGCAGGAGCAATTGCTCAGAGAACAGTGCGTGTTTGCTTTTAACATGAACAATGTGAATACAAATTGTGTGCGTCTGCTGGCTGCTGTAAGGAGTGTTTGGATGAGCGGACCTTAAGGAGACAAAATATAGACACAGAAGGGACAGGAGAAAGCGCTGGAGCACAGTCACCCTCTTTCCATTTCTGTTTTTCTTTCCTGTGTTCTCCTTCACCAGCCTGGCGTATTCTGCCCTTTTTTCCTGCTTTGCCATGTTATTTTTTTAATCTCGTTCCCATTTGCACTGTCTGTGTGACTGAAACAGCTATTCAGGTTAAATTCTTTACCTTTCTTTAGTCTGAAGTATGCTCAAAAGTCAATTTCCCATTTGTATAGTTTGTAACCATTCCTTAGATTTGTTGTTCTTCTGCTTAGCCATATCCTTTGCAGTGAATGCTTCCCTCTTTTCTACTGATCCTTATATGGTACGTAATGTTACATGTGGTAGAGTTGTATAGGAGACAATCTTACTTCCAGCATAAACAGTCAAAGGAAGTACATTTCCATTTTACAGACGGGGAACTAAGACACAAGATTACATGACTTGCCCAAGATCACCCCAGGGTCCGTGGCACAGATGGGAACTGAACCCAGATCTCCTGGCTCCCAGTTCAGTGCCTTTAGTCCCAAGATTAGCCTTCCTCTAACATCCCTCCTCCATAGATTCTTTCATTAAGTATTTTAGTATTTGTCCTACATATTTGGGATGTCCCTTCCCTTTAACGTTGTTACCCACTCTGTCTGTGAGATAGATGGTTCAGCCAGCAGTTCCTCCTTGTGTAACCTCTTTGCTTCCAGAGCAACAGTGGGCTGTAACTTATAATGAATACATGTCGGAGGAGGCAGGGTCAGCCTTGCTGCATTGATATTTACGCTTAGCACCTTGGGAATTGAATTCCCGGTTACACTAGATCACCCCTTCGGCTCTGCTCAAAGCAAAGAATTGTTTGGAAGGTGTCAGCAGCATGTAGCAACCACCAATTAGCTGAAAAATCTCCTCCTTCCTTTGTGCTTCTCTGCTTTCCAAGGATGGCTTTTTGTTTGGTTGGGGGGCGGGAGGTGTTTTGCAACTCTTCCCACTTTCCCAGAGACCGGAACAAGGCTGCCACCTGCTGGAGAGTTGTTATCAAATGTGCCTCTGAGGATGGGAGTGTATTTACTGTGTCATTGGGCAGGCTCTGAGTGTCCAAAGTGTGTGGTTCTCTGCTGCCCTCCACCTGCAGTAGAGGGAGCAGTCCAGAGTCAACTCTCAGCCTGCAAGGCAGGACATACGGTGTTGGGCACCCTGTGAATACCTCAGATAGAGGGATTTAGATAGATCTGGAGATTCCTATTTGTATTCCAGTTCAGCCTAGGCTAAGATCATGATGCCACTGTGCTAGGACCCGTGCACACTCACTGGGAGAGATAGTCCCGGCCCTGCATAGTTTAAATGGACAGGACAGACAAAGTGTGGGAGGGGAAACTGAGACACAGAGCGACGAAGTGACTTGCCCAAAGTCGCACAATATGGCAGTGACGGAACAGGGATTAGAATCCCGGCCTGCCGAGTCTCAGTCCTGTGGCCCTACCCACCAGACCATGCTGCCGCTACCAGATAGCTAGACCATGATGTAGGTGGCCAATCTGTGCTGGGATTTGTGTTCTCTAAGAGTAGCTGCAACGTGTTTATTGTCATGCGAACTGGGAGTAGCCTTCAGTCATCTAGCAAGCTGCCAAACGAGGCCCCTCGGTCAGGCAACTTGGGCACCCCATTTGACACTACCAATTCTGCGTCTCCCCTGAATGTTATTTTCCCCTGGGAATTTTCATTTTGTCACACTGCAGTTAATGTGATGCTGCACTCTGGGAACCTGGGCTTCTCTGATGGAAGTCCCATGCGTTGGCAGAATTAGCAACACGGCTTGCTGAAGAGCATTCATGTGCTCAGTAAACTCTCCATTCTCGGTCCTTGTCCAGAGCTGGATTTCCAGGTCCAAGGGGAAAGAGTCATGGTAGCATGGTACAAGCTCTGCCTTGCTGGGGGGAATCCAAACCTGAGCCTAACAGTCATTATTTCCCCTGGCACCATAATTGCAGACACTGCTGAAAAGCAAAGGCCTCTGGGACACTCACTTGAGCAGCTCAACGTGGACGGTTCAAGATGTTTCCCTGTTCTTGGCAAAGTCCTCAGAGGACATTCAGCCAGCGAATGGCTCCACATACACCTGGATGGATGCCTTCAATGAGACTGACCAGGCCGTCCAAACCATCTCCCGCTTCATGGAGGTGAGCTTGCTGCTGCTGTTAGGTAACGTTTGCTCATGCATGTCCTCCGGTACAAGGCCAAGCCATGCTCTCTGCAAGGGGTCCTGGAGAGTCATATTGTAAAAAGCTCAGCGCTTATGAGTGGTAGTTTGGTGTCTGGGTTTGCAGTGTCATGGTTTGCACCATCAGTGCTCCTAGGAGATTTGCATCAAGAAAGCAATAAAACATTGCAGCCAAGATTTAAAATCTGAAACGATTGTTCCTAAGCCCACATTTAGGCATCTAAGTGTCCTAGCCTCAGGGGGAGCTGCTGGGTGGTCAGCACTTCTGAAACTCAGGCTGCTCGCTTAGGTGCCAAAATACGGACAGAAGAGCCTAACTTTAGGCCCCCATCTTTGAAAAAATCTTATCCTGCATGTTCCATGTGGTTTCCAGTGACAGTCCTGCCCCACCATTATGGGCAGCTGATAATGGCTGATCTCATCAGTGCCCTGGATGCTTGTTTCTCTGCATCTGGTATTACTCAGTGACTGCAGGAGAAACTGCAGTGGTTTTAAAGCTCTAGGCGTTATTGAACTCATTGGATTCCACCTCTATAAATGAATGACTGTCTGTTCCAGCACACTGTAGCTTTGCCTCATCTTTTAGGTGAAGGTGTTAGCATCTCCGGGTCCCTCTTGTTTCACAGGCTTGACTGTGTTCTATCACTGTAGCTACCAACATAGATCCCTATGGAATAAACTCTGCCCATGGACTTACAAATCTTTCTCCATTTAGTGTGTCAACCTGGACAAGCTGGAGCCCGTGGCCACAGAAGTGCGGCTCATAAACAGGTCCATGGAGCTCCTGGAGGAGAGGAAGTTCTGGGCTGGCATTGTCTTCCCTGAAATCACCCCAAACAGTGTAGAGCTGCCTCCTCACATCAAGTACAAGATACGGATGGACATAGACAATGTGGAAAGGACAAACAAGATTAAGGATGGGTGAGTGCTCCCCAGCTGCCTTCTCAAGAGAGGCGTTGGGAGACTCTAGGCCTGTAAGGATTTCTAACAGGTGATCTTTGTTCCCTTGGCTTAGGTACTGGGACCCCGGTCCTCGTGCTGACCCCTTTGAAGACATGCGGTATGTCTGGGGCGGCTTTGTGTACTTGCAGGATGTTGTGGAGCAGGCGATCATCAGGGCGCTGACGGGCACAGAGAAGAAGACTGGTGTCTACGTGCAGCAGATGCCCTACCCCTGTTACGTGGATGATATGTAAGTTATGCAGTAGGTCGACCAGATAGCAGGGTCCGTGTCTGATCCTGAGTCACTGGGAGTGTGGCCACTGGCATTGACGGGCAGGGTTGGGCCTTCTGTTACCCTGCTGATTTGGTCTAGTGGTACCTGTGCATTCCTATACTGGTGCATGAACCTGGCTCCTTAATGTGGGATTGAGTGTATCGCTCTGTGCAGGTACCCAAAGCATTTCTGGCTCCAGGATGGCTCCTGAGGCCCTGCCCCAGGAGAGCTCTGTGAAGGATGGTGCCTCCCAACTGCAGAGTGGGGCGGGGTGGGAGAGTGCATTATCGGGACAGTACTGTAGCACCCCCTCTCGGTGCCTGGCCAGGCCTCTGGCTGGAGTGGCAGGGGTCAGCAATGGAGGGGGCAGGGAGTGTAGCTGTGATTGGTCCCTGGGTGCTCTGCTCCACCCAGGCTTGTGCAGTTGCAGTCTGGCCTGGAAGCGGCTGGGGACTAGTCTAGAAAGGTCATAAAGCATTGCCCTGCTAATAGAGCAGCAGCGCAGGCTTGTGAGTCACTCACTCCCCCAGTGACTTCCAGGGAGCGACGCCAATTTACACCAGGTGAGGACCTGGCCCTGTGTGCATGCTTCGCTTTGCACAATGGAGCCCTGGCCCCAACAGGGACCTCTCGGCAGTACTGTGATCCTCCTCCGCTGCACCTGTAGGGTACCCTGCAGCCCTTGGTGACGCTCTCTAAGGCAAATAACCACAACAATCTTTCCCCTGGCTCTTTCCCTTCCTGCCACCAGATTCCTGCGTGTCATGGGCCGTTCCATGCCCCTCTTCATGACTCTGGCTTGGATCTACTCGGTGGCTGTAATAATCAAGGGGATTGTGTACGAGAAGGAAGCCCGGCTGAAGGAGACCATGAGAATCATGGGCCTGGACAATGGTATCCTCTGGTTCAGCTGGTTCATCAGCAGCCTCATCCCCCTCCTCATGAGCGCTGGGCTTCTGGTGCTGATCCTGAAGGTGAGGCTGGCACCATCACAGTTTCTCTCTTTCCCCTTCTCAGCAGTGTTGATTTCCTGTGGGGCGGCATAACGCGGGGCCCTGCTGACAATCAGCCTGATAACGAATGATCTGCGGTTAATTAATATTCTAGGAACTTGGATCAGGCAGTGACTCACTGGGAAGAGGCTCTTGGTTCCAAAACGAGGCTGAGTGATTTAAAACAGTGGCTCTCAACCTTTCCAGATGACTGTACCCCTTTAAAGAGTCTGATTTGTCTTGCATACCCCCAAGTTACACCTCACTTAACTACTTGCTTACAAAATCAGACATAAACATACAAAAGGGTCACAGCACGCTATTACTGAAAAAGTGCTGACTTCCTCATTTTTACCATATAATTATAAAATAAATCAACTGGAATATAAATGTTGTACCTACATTTCAGAGTATAGTATGTAGAGCAGCATAAACAAGCCACTGTCTGTATGAAATTTTAGTTTTTGCTGCCTTCGCTAGTGCTTCTTACTTAGCCTGTTGTAAAACTAGGCAAATATCTAGATGAGTAAATGTACGGCCAGGGCTACAGAGTGCAGAGTACCATGCCTAGGGCAAAACGCACCTCTGGCATGGTCACAATCCCACCTGCTTACAGGACCAGGCAGCTAAAGCAGTTAAAAGGTAGTTCTGTTCTGAATAGCGATTCTGCAAGTGGGCCCTGTTGATTGCTTCTCAATGAGCCCTGTTTGCCTTGTGAGCCATGTATCTCCTCCTTGCCCAGATGGGAAACCTGCTGCCCTATAGCGACCCCAGCGTGGTGTTTGTCTTCCTCTCCGTCTTTGCCGTGGTGACCATCTTGCAGTGCTTCCTCATCAGCACCATGTTCTCCAGGGCCAACCTGGCAACAGCCTGTGGTGGGATCATCTATTTCACCCTCTACCTGCCCTACGTGCTGTGCGTCGCCTGGCAGGACTACGTGAGCGTCTCGCTGAAAATGTTCGCGGTGAGTCGCGGCGGGCTTGGCGCAGAAGAGCTGTATTGAATATCATGCCGTGGCCAGCAAAGCGCTCGGTGGCTCATTAGCGTGTGGGGCTGTGGGGTGCAAGAGGCCATTGTTTTCCACTGTACCCAGGGCAAAGGGCTATCAGAGCAGGCACTGATGAAGAACTTTCTGGGTTTGATAGTGATCAGGGAGCCTGGGAGTGGGGAAGGGATCTCTGGGCATGCTCTTCATGGAGTACTGAGATTCCCCCATCTGCTGCTGTGAGGCCTGATGCTGCCCTGGTGCAGTTCATGTAGTAGTGCCCATTTGTGACAGGATCAGACCTTTAAGCGGCCCTCCCCCAGAGGCCTGTCCATCTGAGAGCCTCCCTTTAGAGACTCTCCACAGCACTCCTTAACTCGCTGGGGGGTGGCTGTGTACAACACTCCCTCCCTTCCCCCATACTGCGGTCTAGTCATCTGGGGAGCAAGAGAAGGGGGAAACAAAACAAACCCCAGTCTTCAGCATAGCAGCATGAAGAACTACCACTGGGGCACTGCCTAGCCACATAATAGCATAGAGTTCAAACCTTGGGCTCAGGGCCAGGAGCATTGGGTGGAATTCCACAGATCATGTTATGCAGGAGTTTAGACTAAATGATCATGATGGTCACTTCTGGCCGTAAAATCTGTGACTCTCTGAACACTTCAGTGATCCCAGTGCAGATAGGGATGGGTGACCATCATGCAGATTGAGATTTTGAGAACTTCTCAGGCTAGTACAAGGACCAAAAATGTGCCACAATGACTAAACAGCAAAGTAAAAGAATCGGTTAGAGGCAAAACGGCATCCTTTAAAAATTGGAAGTCAAATCCTACTGAGGACAATAGCGCATAAACTCCAGCAAATCAAGTGTGAAAAGATAAGTAGGCAGGCCAAAAAAGAATCCGAAAAGCAAATAGCAAAAGACTCAAAAACTAACAGCAAAAAATATTTAAGTACATCAGAAGCAGAAAGCCTGCCAAACAATCAGTGGGGCCCCTGGACGATCGAGGTGCTAAAGGAGCACTTTCAAGGAAGATAAGGCCATTTTGTAGAAGCTAGATGAATTCTTTCAATCAGTCTTCACTGCAGAGGATGTGAGGGAGAGTACCACACCTGAGCTATTCTTTTTAGGTGACAAATCTTAGGAACTGTCCCAGATTGAGGTATCTCTAGAGGAGGTTTTGGAACAAATTGATAAATTAAACAGTAATAAGTCACCAGGATCACCCAAGAGTTCTGAAGGAACTCAAATATGAAATTGCAGAACTACTAACTGTGGTATGTGACCTATCATTTAAATCAGCGTCTGTACCAGATGATTGGAGGATAATTAATGTGACACCAATTTTTTAAAAAGGCTCCAGAGGTTATCCCAGCAATTACAGGCTGGTAAGCCTGACTTCAGTACCAGGCAAATTGGTTGAAACTATAGTAAGGAATAGAATTATTGGACACATAGATGAACATGATTTGTTAAGGAAGAGTCAACATGGCTTTTGTAAAGGGAAATCATGCCTCACCAAACCATTAGAATTCTTTGAGGAGTTAACAAACCTCTGGACAACGGCGATCCAATGGATATAGTGTACTTGGGCTTTCAGAAAGCCTTTGACAAGGTACCTCACCAAAGGCTCTTAAGCAAAGTAAGCAATCATGGGAAAGAGGGAAGTTCATCTCACGGATCAGTAACTGGTTAAAAGACAAGAAAACAAAGGTTAGGAATAAATGGTCAGTTTTCAGAATGGAGAGAGGTAAATAGCGGGTTCCTCCAGGGGTCTGTACTGGGACAAGTGCTGTTCATCATACTCCTATGTGATCTGGAAAAAGGGGTAAACAGTGAGGTGGCAAAATTTGCAGATGATACAAAATTACACAGGATAGTTAAGTCCATAGCTACTGCAATGACTTACAAAAGGATCTCATTAAACTGGGTGATTGGGCAACAAAATGGCAGATGAAATTGAATATTGATAAGTGCAAAGTAATGTACATTGTAAAGCATAATCCCAATTATACATATAAAATGAGGGGGTCTAAATTAGCTTTTACCACTCTAGAAAGAGATCTTGGAGTCACTGTGGATAGTTCTCTGAAAACATCTGCTCAATGTGCAGCAGCAGTCTAGAAAGCGAACAGAATGATAGGAACCACTAGGAAAGGGATAGGAATAAGACAGTAATGATCATAATGCCACTATATAAATCTATGGTATGCCCACACCTTCAATATTGCGTGCAGTTGTGGTCACACCATCTCAAAAAAGATCTATTAGAATTGCAAAAGGTACAGAGAAAGGGAACAAAAATCTTTAAGGTTATGGAACAGCTTCTGTATGGGGAAAGATTAAAAAACCTGGGACTTTCAGCTTGGAAAAGAGACGACTAAGGGGGGATATGATAGCGGTCTATAAAATCGTGACTGGTGTAGAGAAAGTGAATAAGGAAGTGTTATTCACCCCTTTATGTAACACAGGAACCCCAGGTATCACCCAATGAAATTAATAGGCAGCAGGTTTAAAACAAACAAAAGGAAGTTATACTTCACACAACACATAGTAATCCTGTGGGATTTGTTGCCAGGGGATGTTGTGAAGGCCAAAACTATAATGGGGTTTAAAAAACAATTAGATAAGTTCATGGAGGATAGGTCCATCTATGGTTATTAGCCAAGATAGTCAGGGACACAACCCCATGCCTGGGTGGTCCCTAGCCTCTGACTGCCAGAAGCTGGGAGTAGATGACAGGGGATGGATCACTCAATGGTTGCCTGTTCTATTCAGTCCCTCTGAAGCACCTGGCATTGGCCACTGCTGGGAGACAGGATATTGGGCTAGATGGACCATTGGTCTGACCCAGTATGGCCATTCTTATGTTCTGACTTTTGAGGTGGTTGCAGAACTATTTTGGGTTTCCAATTGCGCCCCCGCCCCCTGGGAATTTAAACCTGGGTTTTCTTCCCAGGGTGACTCAATAAAAACAAACAAGGACAACATGTTTCTGTAGCTAAAAGGATGTCCTTGCTGGTTACTAGGGGTAGAGAATCCCCTCATTTTACTTATATGTGTACACACACACACACACACTTATTCTACTGCATCATTCTCTCTACCTCTGCTCCTTGTTTCAGTCTCTTCTAAGAGCATCACGAACCCCGTCACGGTTGAGTAGGAGTCAAGCTTTCAAACTCAGGAGGGCTATGCAAGCACAAAACTAGGCAATGGGAGCTTGCTGAGCCCTAAGTGAAAATCCTGGCCCCCACCGGGAGTTTTGCCATTGACTTCAGTAGGGCCCAGATTCCACCCTTTGTGTTTTGAGTCATGACACTAGCATGAGGGCTGAGCAGTCCCCTCTCCGTTTATTTTTAAAGATGAAGAGACGAGTTTGTGAATGGTCTCAATAGTGTAAACATCTTGCTCTTCTAGAGCCTGCTGTCCCCGGTCGCCTTTGGGTTTGGCTGCGAGTACTTTGCATTGTTTGAGGAGCAGGGGGTTGGCGTGCAGTGGGACAACCTCTTTGAAAGCCCCCTTGAAGAAGATGGCTTCAACCTCACCACATCTGCCTTCATGATGTTGTTTGATACGTTCCTCTATGGGGTCATGACCTGGTACATTGAGTCTGTCTTCCCAGGTGAGCCTTTACTGTTGCCTAGAGACATGGTGTTCTGCTCTTTGTGGGTCCTGTGTATTCCTGCCCATTCGTCAAGAGCGTTTCACGTTCCAGGCAGCATATGTTACAGAAGGGGGCAACCCCGCACCATCAATATTATCACATCAAAGCCACTGATCAAACTCCTGGACAATTTCCAAGTTCCCCCACATACAGAGAAACTAGGCTCAGTCCAGCCAGGTGCTAGCACCTCCTATGAGATTCTCAGCCTCTTCAATTCCCATTGGCTTTGCCAGGAGTTGAGGACACTTGATACCTGACACAGGGTGGTTAGCACCTCCCACAATCGGGCCTTTAACTATTAGAGTAAAGTGGGATTTGGGAAGATTGGTTGTAACGTTTTGAAATCGTCTAATATTCCCCACCTGGCTAAAATCTCTCTCTCAATCTGTCGCCAATTTCCATTCTAGAAGGGGGATTTTCACCTTCTCGTATATGTGCAGCTCTTCTCCAAGGCCCGACAGCTGGAGATATGATGCTTCAGTACTTGCCCTCTGTCTTTAAATAGAGACATTATGGTGGATGTTGCTGGGCTCACGTGAATGCTTTCCTCCCCGTTTAGGCCAGTATGGAATTCCCAGGCCTTGGTACTTCCCCTTTACAAAGTCCTATTGGTTCGGTGAGGAATCTGAGGAGAGGCGGCACGCTCGTTCTGATCACAAAGGGCCATCGGAAAGTAAGTGTCTGACCCACGCTGGGCCAGAAGGCAGGTGCTTAGGTTTAAATGAATGAAGTTGGGGACTTGCCCTGGTAAGGACTGTGTGAAAGGATGTCCGGATTTAGCATCATGAAATTAAAGCTGCTCCTGTCCTACTCACCATTCATTCCCCTGATAACTAACAGAATGTGAGCATGATTGTGCAGTCCTTATTCCAATAAAACTCCCACATACATCACTGGAAATCTTGCCCAAATAAGGCAGGCAGGACTGGGCTCTCCTTTGGCATTGAGGCATTAACCTGTGAGCTGTGGCATTCCCTCCACTTCCATTGATTTCAGTGGAGGGTGCTCAGTATCTCACAGGACTGGGTCCTCTCTGACATGGGGCCTGATCTGGTCAGTGGATACGTATCCACTGACTACATCTGGCATTGGATTAGGCCCTTACAGCTGGCCTCCAAAGAACTAATTAGTGCCAAGCTAAAGTGAACCTCCATGGAGGGATAACACCCTGGGAAGGGAGATTAGGAAGCTTCCTAGATGCCCCACTTCACTGCGGGTTCTCATTGGCCAAGGAAAGATGTGTATTAATATTATTGGTGCTGTGTCTATTCTACGCTGCCTTGCTGATTACTTATTCTTCTCGCAGACTGCATGGAGGAGGAACCCACTCATCTTAGCCTGGGGGTCTCCATTCAGAACCTGGTGAAGATTTATCGTGATGGCAAGAAGGTTGCCGTGGATGGGCTCACACTGAATTTCTTTGAAGGGCAGATCACATCCTTTCTGGGACACAATGGAGCTGGGAAAACCACAACCATGTAAGGACAGTATTTTTAAGGGTGGGGGAGGTGCTCTTGTTAGAGTGGTTCTGAAACCTAGTGTTTTGTCTAAACATGACTATATAATATGTGCATGTGGATAGGTGTATAGATTAAATATGCAAGGCCAGAGACTCAGCAGGTGTAAATCAGTGTATCTCCGCTGACTTCAGTAGAGCTTTGCTGATTTACATCTGCTGAGAATCTGGCCCATGAAATACACCGATATTGGGGAATGGAACATTTTGATGCCAGTGAATTGTCACGGTTCCAGATCAAGACTGTGGCTGACTTGCTACAGTGTCAGCAGCACTTTTTAATAACCCTCTTTGTGACCCTGCTTTATCAGAATAAGGAAATGAATTCTGAAAGCATTAATAGCTTTTAGGGAGTGGGGAGGATATTTTTCTCTCACAGAACCATTAGCATGTGGTTCAGTCCAGCTCCCATTAAAACTGAAAGCTCACGTGCGAGATGTTTCTCTGATTGTTTTCCTTTGGTGAATAATCACGTGATATGGGATATCAGCAAGACTCTATCCTAGCCATTGTCCTTTCATCCCTAGTGCATGTGGAACAAGCCCCCTCTTGATTTGGATTGTGCTGTGACGTTTTGGAGCTCACTTACTATTTACTGCATTTGTCATTCAGGTCCATTTTAACTGGCTTATTTCCTCCAACCTCGGGCACGGCCTTCATCCTGGGCAAAGATATCCGCTCCGAGCTCAGCACCATCAGGCAGAACTTGGGTGTCTGTCCCCAGCACAATGTCCTCTTTGACTTGTGAGTAGCAGCCAAGAAGCACAATGATGGGGTCTGTAGCACAAAACAAAAATGTGTGTGTGCTTATTTAAAATTACAGAGGATTCCTTTTCTCATTTTCTGACATTACTATCCTCTATGGCTCTAGGCCCACTTCTGGTCTCTCTCTTGCTTGTGTAAGTCCAGAGTAACTCCACGGGACAGTGGTTAGCAAATGTGTGTATAGAGGTAGATGTAACTGGCATATCATTTGCAAGGGCTGCTGTTTAAAGGCAGTTGAACAATGAAGTAGTGTTGAAGTAGTATCAATATATTGGTAAATGGGAGTGAACCAAGAATCAGGATGTTAAAATGTACCATATTTGGCCAAATCCTCAGTGGTGTAATTCAGCATAGCTCAATTGAAGTGAGTGGATTGGTTACACCAGCTGCGGATCTGGAACATAATATTCCATGGAAGCTGCGGGTCGTTGGTGTCACATGGGAGACATTGCACCTCATGGGCTGAAACCAGCAAATAGTGGTTTATGCTAGGGGTTACTTCCCACCCAGGAGGTGCTAGTCTGAGCTGTATATGTGGCCTGGGATAGTTCACTGATGGAGGTGTTAAGAATCTGTAGCTGGACAGAAGTAGGTTCTGTTTTATTGTTAGATGTATCTGTGGTCTATCAGCAATGCCTTGCACATCCATCAAGACCATTTTTCCAGTTTTTCTTTTAGAAAACTGTTTCTTCCATTGAAAAAAAATAGGCCAAAATTTTCCACAGTGACTAATGATTTGGGGTACCTCAGTGTTTGGGAGTCCAACCTGCGGCACCTTAATATGGCCTGATTTTCAGATAGCACTGAGCATCTGCCCTCTGGAAATCAGGCCCTTCTAAGGTGTCCCAGGTTGAGTCCTGAAAATCATTAGTCATTTCCAAAAATCTTAGCCCTGCATAATATTTTCCTGCCTCAATAAGTATGGGTTTTGTAACTAATTTAAAAAACGGTTCCTGGGATGAGTCTGAGCCTGACTGAGACATAGTGCCTTGCTGGTTCTGCTCCCTACGCCTTAGGCTGACAGTAGAAGAGCACATCTGGTTCTACGCTCGTCTGAAAGGGCTGTCAGAGAAAAAGGTGAAAGAAGAGATGCAGCAGATGGTGATGGATGTCGGCCTGCCTCACAAACTCAAAGCCAGAACCAGCAAACTCTCTGGTAGGTCCAATTCTTCAGCCCTTTGCATGTCTCATCTCAGCTCAGAAGGCTTTGAGAAGGGCACTGTAGTTCCCTAATATTGAGAGGCAAAGCAAGATACTACAGTGTAACCTGCCACTCGGTGTGTGTTAAGTATCCACCTCTGTGCCTGATCTACAACAGAGGTGGGTCTGCTACAGCTAATAGCTTGGGAACGTAGTCCTGTAGCTCAAGCTGAGGAGACTTACGCTCTTAGTTCTGGAGCTGCCAAGGTTCAATCCCTGTTGACATAGGTGCCGATTCCGTGGATGCTCTGGGGCTGGAGCACCCATGGAAAAAAAATAGTGGGTGCTCAGCACCCACTGGCGGCCCCGCGGATCAGCATCTTCCCCCCCCCCCCACCAAGCCTCCCACCTGCCAGCAGCCCCGCCAATCAGTTCCTCCCCGTCTCCACAGTGCCTCCCGCCCGCTGCAGATCAGCTGCTCAGTGGCGTGCAGGAGGCGCTGGGGGTGGGGGGCAAGGGGCAGGAAGAGGCAGAGCAGGGGTGGGAGCTTTGGGGGAAGGAGTGGAGTGGAGGCAGGGCTTGGGGCAGACCGGGATCTGAGTAAGTCAGCGCCTATGCCTGTTGACCACAAAGACTGGGTGCTCATCTGAGATTCAAATGGCTAGGGGCCTGAGGTGTTTGGTTTGAGCTTCCTCTGCCTAGGGCAAGTATGTAAACCAAGGCTGAGTGTGCATTACCCACCCCCCTCTGTGCCTGACCCACAGAAGACGTGAATCTTCTATACCTGACTTAATCTTTTAGCACAAGCTCATGCTTTAGTTCTGGAGGTCCCAGCTTCAATCCAAGATGACAGTCATTACAAAAGCTCTCATAGTAAATATGCTATTGAATTTATTAGCACCCAGTATCCAAAAATCTCTAGACATCTTAATAAAATGTAAAACTAAAACAGTATGCCTGGTACCCCGGGCAGTGACTGGAGCAAGTTAGACAAAAGCAAAGTGGTTAAAGCCACTGTCTTTATTCTCCAGTCTGCTCTGTTCACTTTGTCCCACTCAGGCAATGCCAGGTGTGTGGATTCTGGCCCCAAACAGCTAACTGAGAATCCCCCTTGTGTAGGAGAACACTCCACTGGTGTAAGGTTCCTGCACCAGCCGCCTCACTCCCAGTGGAGGGGCATGGTGGGATGGTGTGGTGCTCCACTCTGCCAATTCTCCATTGGCAGTAAGGTACTTCGCAGACTTTACACCAGTCAAATAAGTTAGATCAGCTTCTCAGTTGCTCTAATGCTGGTGCTGAGCAACGCAAGATCCAGGAGAAACGACCAGCTCCTTAAGGGCCCCCTCCACTTGTTCCCTGGCACGGTGCAGAACTCTGTCATGGGGGGAGGATGGAGCCTAGAGTCATTTAACTTTATCTGTGTGCACACCTGGCTTCAGAAGGCATTTGTGTGCAGGGGGTGGGGAATCTGGTTCTAGCCATCTCCACCACAGCACCTTACGGCACAGATCTCTGCTTCGTTGTTCACACCTCCAGCCTGAATTCTTCTCTCGCTTCGCAGGTGGCATGCAGAGAAAGCTGTCGGTGGCCTTGGCCTTTGTGGGTGGATCAAAGGTGGTCATTTTGGACGAGCCAACAGCTGGGGTGGATCCTTATTCTCGCCGAGGGATCTGGGAACTGCTTCTGAAGTATCGCCAAGGTCTCTGTTCTTTCACCCCGTTATAGTCAGAAGTAAAAGGGCATCAGTGGCTTGTGGCTTAGATAAAATACATTGTTCTACCTTTGCTGATTGTATGGGGGAATTGTTACTAATGCGTCATTGCAAATCCCTGGGTGCCCTGGTAGAAAATGGCAACAAACAGCCCCAGCCCTGGGATCAGGGCACTCAGACACCTGCATTCCCTATTAATGAGACCCTTTTTGCAGTCTCGTTATAACAAGCCCCTTCTCTTTAATTGGTGGGACTGCATTTCAGTGCTCAAGAGAAAGCCATGTTCTACGTTCACTACCCACTGAGGGAAGAGGATAGGAGGGCAGATTCTGATTTCATTCCCACAGGTGTAAATCTGGAGTAACTCCAGTGGATTCATATGGACGTAGCTCAGTTCAGAAGCTGACTTTTGGTGTCTGCATTAGGGTAAAGCCCTCTGGTGTTAAGTGGGCCTACTTGTTGGTATGAAACCCCTTTCATTGGTGTACCCTGAAATCACAACCCTTGCTCCAGTTGAGCAGGACCTGGTGAATCAGGAATTCAGGTGCACCACATCTTACACTGCTCAGATCACTGTGTGTCCACTCACTGCTGGGTGTGGCTTGTTCTGTTTCCATAGCTAGCACTGTAAATGCCTACCAAGAGGAGTGGCAAAATACAAACAGGATGGGGACTGGGTCATGAAGAAGAGGAGAGAATCCACCTGAGCTAGTTGTTAACTTCTTCCATACCATTCCCCCCTCATACCAAGGACCCACCTCCCCATTTAGCAGGATGGGGAGGGCAGGGTGCTTGCATCCCCCATGACCTAGGGACGTTGATATTGTTGACTTACTGGCAAACTCCTTGATGTTTGTCTTACCTTCTTCATTTACAGGCCGCACCATCATTCTGTCCACACACCACATGGATGAGGCAGACATCCTAGGGGACAGGATCGCCATCATTTCTAATGGCAAACTGTGCTGCGTTGGCTCTTCCCTGTTCCTGAAGAACCAGCTGGGAACAGGCTATTACCTGACCCTGGTCAAGAAGGACGTGGACTCTTCTCTGAGCTCCTGCAGAAACAGCAGCAGTACAGTGTCCTACCTGAAAAAGGTACAGTTCCCATAGCAGCTGTCCACTTCCTTTCTCCTTCCGTCTTATCCTCCTTACACCAAAACTTAGGGCTGCCAAGAAGCAACAGTTAAAATGTAATGGAATAAATAGGTTGAAAAGAAATCCCTTAGCACGGCACAGAAGCGTTACCTACCTTGGTACAGCCCTGAGATCAGATCTGGTTAAACCATTGCATTGGAAGCTTGCATCCATTACAACCTCTTTGCATGATGTCTTTAATGCCTGTGTTTTCGGCCTGACAATGGATGCTGCAGCTTTGCGATTTGGCTGCTTGCCTGAATAGATTAAATACATTGCTACTGATATTAGCTTCTGCTCTTACATCCTCTTACAGAACTATTTATCTCAACCCTTTGTTACAATAAACGACATTAAGATCCTCTGTGCTATAGCCCCTTCCTAGAGCATCCGGATTGCTGGGCCTCTCTGGATGGTGTTATAAGGAGAGTGCAGCATACAGCTGGCTGCCTTTTGATGCAATTAACGTATGCTCATCCTTTTTTATGTACCTAGGATGACAGTGTCTCCCAGAGCAGCTCGGATGCTGGGCTTGGCAGCGACCATGAAAGTGACACCTTGACAGTAGGTAAGGACTGAAAAAGGCACGCATGAGATTGAATCTCACCACTGTGGTCTTGAGCAACTCACTTAACCGCTCTGCTTCTGTTCCCCCATCTGTAAAATCAGGATAACAGCACTGCCGTACCTGGGGTTTTGAGGAACATTTAATACTTGCAAAGCATAATGAATGCAAAGTGCTGAATAGTATGAAATTTCACCTAATGATCAAACGAGACCAGAATTTAAGGGCCATTAAAGCCAATGTGCTTGCCAATATGTTAGCACTGCACTGAGTTCACTTATGTAGTGTGGCTTGCAGGGCTGTTGATTGTGTCTGGTTTTCAAAGGTCCTCAGAAATGCTGCAAATAGTCATAGCTGCTGGGATCTGCAGCTAGGGTTTTAGCTCCATTGAAGTCGATCCTTCACTGGGTTGTGTTTTACCCCAGCTGAGGATGTGTCCCAGCAAGATTCCTGAGTCTCTGCAGTCTTTGTTACCGGTGACTCACAGAGTAACAGGGCAGGCATCTTGTATTTTGGTTCCTCCAGACGTCTCTGTTATCTCCAACCTCATTATGAAGCACGTTCCTGAGGCCAGGCTGGTAGAGGAGATTGGCCATGAGTTAACCTACGTCTTGCCGTATGAAGCTGCTAGAGAGGGAGCTTTTGTGGAGCTGTTCCATGAGATCGACGACCGTCTCTCTGACCTGGGCATTTCAAGTTACGGCATCTCGGAGACTACCCTGGAGGAAGTATGTGAGCTGAAGCTCATCTGATGGTTTAGACAATGCCAAACAAATAATTGCAGACCCCAGGGCAAAATCCCCTGTATATCCATGGGAAGCCTGTCTACCAGGGAACTGGTCTGGCCCTGAGTTCATAATCCACGGAAGTGTGAAAAGAATTCTCTCTTCCTGTCCAATTTAAGTGTGCCCACAAGGGAAACGTGCATTAAAAATTGAGGGTCAGGTCCTCAGCTGGTGTGAGTGGGCACAGCTCTGTTATAGACAGTACAGCTCCCCATTTTCACCAGCTGGGGGTCTGGCCCGAACTGTTTTCTAACGATCAGGTTTTTAAACTTACCCTGCCAAGTACTTTCAGACATCTTGGGGCTGCACCTGGTTCCAAGAGTCTCCATGGGGCCATTCCATGCAGCCAGGGATTGCTGGATTTCAGCAACATTTTGGTCGTGTCCCCTGCCCAGACTCTCCTCCACCTAGGGATTCCACTTTCACTAGGGTACACTGGCTTTCCTGTAGCTTTCCGTCACCAGAGCAGCACAAAGAGCCTGTCCCCTTGAAGCCCTGTCTAGTGTATTCTCCAACACCTTCTGAAACACATTTGGCATCATGATTTCCTCTTTGGGGGGGAGGGATAGCTCAGTGGTTTGAGCATTGGCCTGCTAAACCCAGGGTTGTGAGTTCAGTCTTTGAGGGGGGCACTTAGGGATCTGGGGCAAAAATCTGTCTGCGGATTGGTCCTGCTTTGAGCAGGGGGTTGGACTAGATGACCTCCTGAGGTCCCTTCCAACCCTGATAGTCTATGATTTAACTGGTTGGAGGAAAACCTGATTCTTCCAGCAGCTTCTAGAACATTGTTGTTGTCTAATGTGTTTGAAAACTTGGCCCTTCCTGTATAGGAAATCACAGGGGAAAGCATATCCCATCATAGCTGGGAATGTTGTTCCTTCTTGATTAGAAGGCAGGTGGACTTCCACCAGTTTAATACCAAGCCTCATATCTGCATCTTCATTGGAAAGGGATGAAGGTTACAACAAGTGCTTACTCTGCATCATGATTCTGTATTGTTAATGACTGCTCCATCCTGGGAATAGTGCGCGGATAAAAAATGTCCCATGTCATTCTTAGTTGGAGCTAATAGAACATGTGTGCTGTCCCCCCTTCTCCCTCCCCCCCCCCCAAAACTGTCCCAACCTCAGCAATCAAAATCATAGGGGTGCATTTGGCTGCCAAGTCCTCAGGTGTCACACTGGCTATGTTCTAAGTTGCTCTAGGCCAGTGGCTCTCAACCTTTCCAGACTACTGTACCCCTTTAAAGAGGCTGATTTGTCTTATGTACCCACAAGTTTCACCTCACTTAAAAACCTATAAAATCAGACATAAAAATCAGACAAAAAAAGTGTCACAGACACACTATTACTGACAAATGGCTGACTTTCTCATTGTTACCATATAAAATAAATCAACTGGAATATAAATATTGTACTTACATTTCAGTGTATATAGTATACGGAGCAGTATAAACAAATCATTGACTATGACACTTTACTTTGTACTGTCTTCGCTGGTGCTTTTTATGTTTCCTGTTGTAAAACTAGGCAAATATCTAGATGAGTTGATGTACCCCCTGGAAGACCTCTGAGTACCCCCAGGGGTACACATACCACTGGTCAAGAACCACTGCTCTAAGCAAGGGATATTCCATATAGCCCCACATGTTGAAATGATGCATTCTGTACTGGAATCATTGGATCTCCCATGTTACATCAAACAGCACATTATTGCTGAATTAGACCAATTCTGATTTTCTTTTTAACCTCTCTTTGCCTGTCAGATCTTTCTCAAAGTGGCTGAAGATAATGGGGTGGATGCAGAGACCTCAGGTGAGTGCAATCGTTTCAGGGCTGCACTGTCAAAGGAGGTTCTATCTGTACAGCTTTGTACATGGGATTTGCATGCATCATCCCTTATGCACACAACTGACAGAGGGTTAAATTCTCAACTGATATAAATTCCCATTGAAGGAATTAAGCCATTGGGCAAGTAGAATCAATCATCTAGTGGTTAGAGCAAGGGGGTGGAATTTAGCAGATATGAGTTCTGTTTCCCACTTTGCCACTTACACATTCTGTAGTTTTGGGCAAATCTGTTGGCCTCTCTGGGTGTCAACTTTTCCATCTGTAAAATGATGGTTCTTGCCCTGGTGTAGAAGCCACAAGTGAAAGAAGCTACAAAAATTGTTTTCAAAATCAGAAACTGGAACACTTTTGTGGTGACTTTTTTAAAGTCACAAAATAGCCATGCAAAAATGTCATTACTGAGTGTCAAGACACATGCACATATTTCTTGGAATGGAGGATTTTTTCCAGTAACTTAGTGTCCGAATGAGTTTATCATGAAACATTGAATAAGTGTCATTAAGTAAGTTTCTGAGCAAATGATCAGTCTGACAGTGTCTATGTTCAGTTGATTTTTCTCTTCACTCCAAATGCTGCTCTTCGCACCACAAATTTGTTCCAGTAGTCTTTGTTCCTGGGAAACACAGAGCAAATTCTGCTTAATGTAACAATACGTCTTGAAGTAACATTTTAGGATTATCCCCCTGCCCCACAAATTTTAATTGATAAATGAAAAACCTGGTTCCAAGAGTCTCCATGGGGCCATTCCAAGCAGCCAGGGACTGCTGGATTTCAGCAACATTTTGGTCATGTCCCCTGCCCAGACTCCCATGTCCCCTGCCCTTAAAAGTAAGTTCCTTGGACACCATATGAAAAACTGGCTCATGGGTTCACTTTACAGATCAATGCAAAGGTGTGTGCTAATTCAGCAGCAGTTCAGAGGCAGTCCACAGCTAGTTCAGTCTGCATATGGGAACTTCTTAAAAGTTGAAAGCAAATATTCAGTGAAGATTTCTATACAGTAGCTTGCTGGTAATACTTCAGTTCCCAGTGCTTGGGGCTCATAGAAGAATAGGGTTGTTCATTGTCTTTGTTAACTTGAGCAAATCAGCTAACATGTGCTGTCCTCTTCAGATGGCACATTACCTGCAAGAAGGAACAGGCGTGTCTTTGGAGACAGACAGAGCTGTCTTCATCCATTCACAGAAGATGATGCTTTCGACCCTAATGATTCAGACATAGATCCAGGTAAAGATGGAAGGAGCTGTAGTGCAATAATCTCAACTGTCTGTCTGTGCCTCATTACTAATCTACAGTTCTAAAATATTAATGTTTTAAAGAAATGTGTTCATTGTCCATGTTCTTGGGTGAATCACAATGTGAGAAATACTAGATTTTATGAGGGCATTGAAACGAACTAATTAGTACACCTTCGAAGAGTTTTGGATGCTATTTAAATTCCTTCCAGCAAATGTCCCATTAGTTTCTCCTGCATTTGTTGAAGTGTGTTAGAATTGTTGACATACTTAACCTTGGATGCTCCATCCTCATGCAGGATGTTTATTAATCTCTGCTTCCCTGCATGGGCCAAGGCAAGAGGAACAAGGTTTGTTTATGCATCAGCGCTAGATATCCCAACTCATTCTGGGGCCCTGCAGAAGCTAATGTGTGAATATGCATGAAACAGTCTGTCCAAAGGGGACAGATTTAGGGCCTGACCCAAAACCCAGTAAGTCAAATGGGAGCTTTTTCAGTGATTTCCGTGGGCACTGCGTCAGGTCATTTTATAGTATAGAGGTGCCCCTAGTGACATCTAGACTATGGAAATGTGACCTAGCCACAATAACTCAAGCAGGGGCTTTCTATGTCCAGATGTTGCTGGATCTCAGCTGTTATATTAACATTTCCCTGCCCTTTGAAATGAATCTACCCTTCCCTAAGGCCAAGTTAATACTCTTATTCCTTGGAATAAATATATAAAGCACCTTTTTGTGTTATGGGACACCTTATAATGAAAGGTGGACCTAAGCTGAAAAGTTCCACTCTAGAGTGGAACTTTCCCCAATGTTTGGGGATGTTCAGAGCTGGCATTTCTGGTCTGGCCCACCTCTGCTTCCGAGAGGGGTTTAATGAACAGATAGTATAGACCAGGGGTTCTCAAACTTCATTGCACCATGACCCCCTTCTGACAACAAAAATTACTACATGACCCCAGGAGGGGGGACCGAAGCCTAAGCCCACCCAAGCCCCACTGCCTGGGGAGGGGGAGGAGCAAAGCCCGAGCCCCATCGCTCCGGGCAGGGGTGCCAAAGCTGAAGCTCAAGGCCTTCGGCCTCTAGTCAGGGGGCCTGGAACCTGAGCCCTGCCACCCAGGGCTGAAGCCCCTGGGCTTTGGCTTTGGCCCTGGGCAGTGAGACTCGGGCTTCAGCCCTGGGCCCCAGCAAGGCTAAGCCAGCCCTGGCAACCCCATTCAAAGGGGGTCGTGACCCACAGTTTGAGAACTCCTGGTATAGACTGTAAGGCTGAGGTTTCCAACAGTGCCTAGTAGATTTGGATGCCCAGTTCCCTTTGGAAATGAATGGCAGCTAGATCTGAAGGTAGTCTCAGCCTCGGTGATGCAGAAAGATAAACACTTGGATGCATAAAGCAACAAAGAGTCCTGTGGCACCTTAAAGACTAACAGATGCATATTCATGAGAGATCATTTCCCCTTGCCCTACTGCACGCCATACGCCTTTGTGCTCAGAGCGGGTCTAGGAGACTGGGCAGCCAGCAGGGTCCTGTCTGCACAAGCAGGAGCAGCCTCTGAAGGAGAAGGAAATCTGCTTTTGTTTGTTTGTTTGTGGGTGAGAGTCCTGTATCATTTGTTGTCAGCAGAATCCAGAGAGACAGACCTGCTCAGTGGGATGGATGGCAAAGGCTCCTACCAGATGAAGGGCTGGAAGCTCATCCAGCAGCAGTTCGTAGCTCTGCTGTGGAAGAGGCTGCTCATTGCCAAGCGCAGCAGGAAGGGTTTCTTCGCCCAGGTGAGACCAGGCAGCAACTCCTGCAGAGGTCACTGGAACATGGCCCAGTTCTACCCGTGTCTCCGAGAGGCTTACATGCATCACTCTGGGTGGCTGATGCCTGTGGGGACACTTCTTTTAAAGGTGGCTCTGCCGCTTCCCTTGTGATTTCAGATCGTACTGCCCGCCGTGTTTGTGTGCATTGCTCTCATGTTCAGCCTGATCGTACCTCCCTTCGGGAAATACCCCAGCCTGGAACTGCAGCCCTGGATGTATGAGGAGCAGTATACCTTTATCAGGTACCTTGCAAATGACTAGAAAACATTAAATCAGCGTCTTTAGAACTGGTTCTGCTTTCTCTATTCACCATTACAGTCTCATCACCTCACAGTTTGCATTTGTGTGCGTAACTCCAAAGTACAGGGTAAAGAAAAGACACCATTTTGCCTGTTTGTAGCTTTAACAAGGCAAGCTCCAAATAAGAGTGAGTTTGAATGGTAGTAGGAGTATAATACTATTTGGCACTTTTCTTCCTCAGATCTCAATTTACTTTGTTCTCAGATGCTAAATCACACAGAAAAGAAGCTAAAGTATCCCAAACTCTTTCCAAATGTTACAGTACTTTTTGTGTGAGAGACAGAGAGAGAGAACACACACATGCCACAAAGGAAAATTTCCACCCAGTTCCTTTTCCTACCCTCTTACCTGTGTCTCGGCCCTGCCATGTTGCTGGTTTTGCTGCACATGCCTTATCTTGGTGCCCTGAATGTGTCTCTTTGATGCCCCCCGTAGCAATGATGCGCCAGACGATGCAGGCACTCAGAAGCTTGTGAACACTCTTCTCAATGAACCCGGCTTTGGGACCCGCTGTGTGGAAGGACACTCCATTCCGTAAGTAGAACCCGAGCAAGGGCAGGCACAAGGGGTACCTCTGTCATTTCTAAGCCACTTCACGTTGCTGCTGCTTTGAGGTCCTGGTGGATGCTGTTAACGTGTGTCACATAACGTGGGGAGGGATAGCTCAGTGGTTTGAGCATTGGCCTGCTAACCCAGGGTTGTGAGTTCAATCCTTGAGGGGGCCACTTGGGGATCTAGGGCAAAATCAGTACTTGGTCCTGCTAGTGAAGGCAGGGGGCTGGACTCGATGACCTTTCAAGGTCCCTTCCAGTTCTAGGAGATGGGATATCTCTATTAATTAATTATTAACTCTCAGCTGCCATTGCCACCAGCCTCAGAATCAGCTTTCAGGGGTTGTAACATCAACATGATGGGCGTGGTGTTTGTATTATCGCAATGGCAGTGGTTAATTAGAAGCAGCTGTAGTGATCAGCTTAGGGAAATATCAAGCAGAAGGCCTGATCCCAGCGGCCTGGACTCATATGAAAGCTCTTCCTTCAGAGGTGCAGGCCCCTTGCCTCCTATGTTGTATGAAAGTATTCATTTGTGATTGCATCCTTTGTTGGCACTGCCACTCAGACAAGCAAGGGTTGCAGCTCAGGCCCTACCTTTTCCTTCCCCTTGCTCACTGAGAGTATTGAGCCAGACTTTAGTGGGAGCTACTCGCTCCGCAGGGCAGAAGGGAGCACACAAGGGTGCAGGCGTGTACTGTGAAAATGACCTCTTTCCTTCTCTCTTCAAGAACCCGCCCCCCAGGGGTGCCCAGAGCATTGCTAGTGTTCCGTGCAGGCAGCATGCTGGGAACTGCCATTGACCGGGATAGAGACGCAAGGGTGTTCCCCAAGTTACTTGCAGTGGGGGTCTGGCTTTGAAAAGAAAAGCCAAACTGGCCACATGGCCGTGTATCGTTGGCTCGGTCTAGTTGTTTTGCTCCCACAGTTCTCTGCTTCTGTAGGATTTCTTTGTGTGTGTGGCTTCCACAAGTGTGCTTTCGTGGCTAGCAGGCAGGATGGGAGGCCTGGAGACCTCTGCCACGGACTTGCTGCGTGGCTTTGGGCAAGTCATTTATGGCCAGATTGTGCCTGGAAGGAAGGCACAAAGGAGAACGCCCCCACCTTCTTCCCCACCACCAACCCTTGTGTGATCTGTATATAGGCCACCCAGAACTGAAGTCACTGCGCCAAACTGGGTAGGGAGGTGATGGGCCATAGCTCCGTGCTCCACACATCAGGCAATGGGGTAGGCTGGTTGGTTGGGGGGGAATTATCTGCACCTGCGAAGTTGTGCAGTGGCAGGCGCACTCGCCCTGCAGGAATGGGAGCTCCAAGACATTCTGCCTCCTGGTGCTACCCTGGGGCAGTGCAGCTCCATGCCCACTCCAAAGGCCCACCCAAGCCCCTAAACATCTCTGCATGTCAGCATCCCCCCGCCACAAAGTGGCTCTATTGGGGGTTGTGAGGCGGAGTTAAATAAAGCACTTTAAGCTCCCCAGAAAGGGATGATAATGGTGGGTGGGATTCTCCAAAGTGCCTGGCGTCAGCCTGACTCTGCTCCCATTGATGTTAATGAGAGCCTTCCCTTTGCCTTCCACAGGCGCCAGGCTAGGCCAGTGGGAGTTTGACTGTTGATTTCAGTGGGAGCAGAGCTAGGCCCGAGCTGAGCGCTTCGGAAAACTCGCTCTTGTGTGTTGACCAGCATTGATGATTTACATAATTTAGCAAACTGACCTGTCTTTATAAAAAGTTGCATTTGCCTTGGCTCTGGCCTCATGCAGAGACACTCCTTGCCTGGTCGGAGAGGATAAATGGACCACCACCTCTGTCCCCGACACGGTCCTGGACATCTTCCTGAACGGCAACTGGACCATGGAGAACCCCTCCCCGGCCTGCGAATGCAGCAATGAGAAGATCAAGAAAATGCTCCCTGTGTGCCCTCCTGGCGCAGGGGGGCTGCCTCCTCCACAGGTAGGAGAGGTCTGTTCTGTAGCCCCAGAGCAGCATGGAGATGTGCGTGGAGAACGGGCGGCTGGGTTGGGTCTTTTGGGGGGATATGCATGAAGCCGAGGAAAACATACTCGATTCCAAGTCTCTGCTTTTCCCATGGCACCAGAGAGAACAGAACACTGGCGACATCCTGCAGAACCTGACGGGCCGGAACATATCGGACTATCTGGTGAAGACCTACGCACAGATCATTGGGAAAAGGTGCTTATTACACACATTGTTCCCTAGTGATTGCTGCTGCCCCTGTGCAGAGACCTGTGCACCACATAACTCCCATGGGGTGAATCTGACCCATGGAGAGCTTTAAACTCTGGGCTGTCTGCAGAGGTGAGACTATGCGAGGCTCAGTGAGTCTAATTTGCGCTTTCTCTTGGCCCACCCCAGCTTAGGCTCTTTTAGACCCACCAGCACCCACCTGTGCATAGCTAATAGTCCCTTCCCGATCGCCTTGAAGGGACTGATGCAAAGTCAGGGAGAGTCTTCACATTGACTTCAATGGGCTTTGGATCAGACCCTAAGTTTCGAACTCACTTTGATTGTTCTCTCAATGGCTGGTGCAAGTCAGCACAAATCAGCAGGAAGTATTTCTAGCAAAGTACTCAACTAGCTGAAATGTTTCTTCCTGAAGTAAAACACGAGGCTTTTAAAAACGTGGTCTGAAACTGCTGGATCCCTTCCTGTTTTAGATTTATAGACTACAGGGCCCGAAGGGTCCATTGTGATCATCTAGCCTGACCTCCTGTGTAACACAGGCCAGAGAACTTCCCCCAAATCATCCCAGAGCAGAGCTTTTAGAAAAACACCCCCACTCTTGATTTAAAACTTGTCAGTGATGGAGAATCCACCACGACCCTGGGTAAATTTTCTAAGCAGCTTCCGATTTTCCCATTCTTTTGCGATGCAATGGGCTCTGCCCAAAACTTCAGCCAAGTCCAGAAGTGTCTCTGACTCCAGTTCCAGCTCAGGTCCCTCTCTGCTTTATCCCGTGGGCCAAGGCAGTGCAGTGCAGTGAGCCCGGGAGTTGCTATATCAATGTAAAGCATCAGGGCAAACTCCTCTGCCAGGTGACACAACTGAACTCCCTGGAGTTACACACAGCATTAATCTGGCTCCGGCCATTAATGCACTTCTGTCTCATTATGGTCTGTGCCCATATGGCTGGAGGGTAGGTCTGATTGATGGCCCATCTCATAAATAACAGACTTGTTTCTTCTCTTTGCCTTCCCAGTTTAAGGAACAAGATCTGGGTGAATGAGTTCAGGTAAGTTACTGTCCTTTCTTTAGGTTGCTTGGGGCTCATTAACCGATTGAGTGCCATGATCTTTGGGCTGCTGTCTGGTCAAATTTGCCCCTAAATTTAATTTTTGTAAAACGAAGCTTTTTTCAAAATCTAAACCCACCAGAAATATTTCAATGAAACGATTGTTTTTAGCATTGCAGTAGAGATAGTATCCACAATTACTGAGCCTTTCCCTAGTCACTGCGCTTTGTGAGCAGACAAACTGAAAAGAGCCTGCTTACCACAACGCCTGCCACTGTGAGTAGTTCCAGTTAGCAGGATGCTCATTAGCAAGCCCATGCAAGATCAGGCCCTTAGACTGGTTACAAGCAATTGCACCATCCTAAGAGGGGCCGGGAGCACTGTGGGGGAGCATTGCTCTCAGAGAGAGGACCCCACTCTGCTGTCAGCAGTGGAATGGTAGCTGCTCTCCGCCTTGCTTCCCCTTCCTTTAACCCCTGCGTGATGAAAGGACAGCAAGCTGAAAGGTTGGGCTGCAGTGTGGAAAGGCCACAGGTTAGTTTTGTAAACAGTCAGCTCTAATTTTGTTTGGGGGAATTAACCAGAAATCTAACACAGCTCCTGGGAGGAATAAGCCTGAATGACCTGCTGTCACCTCTGAGAGCTCAGCGAGTTGGAGTCCTGTTTGGTTCAGCGCCTGCTGTTACGAGAGTTCGGGCATGTCTACATGGCAGGCTCACTGCTGTGGGCTGGGTGGACACCCCTAGAGGCTCCTGTTGAATGGAAGCTTAACAAACAAATGTCAACTTCAAGTTGTCACTGAAGGCCTAACTTTGCGGCATTGGATCCCAGCACAGAGCAGCTAAAAGCCCCAGGGGATGAAAAAGGGCCTTTTATGGAGGACACTGTAGGGTCAGTCTGTGTTTCACTGTCTCGTCCGGCTGTGCTTTCAGGTACGGTGGGTTTTCAGTGGGCGCCAGCAGCTCCCTCCTGCTTCCTCCCGGCGATGAAGTCAGTGACGCCATCAAGCAAGTGAAGAAAATCTTGGAGATAGCCAAGGTGAAGAGCAATTTCATATGGGCTCAGAATGTGCTGATGTCATAGTACACCCCGGGGGGGGGGGGGGGGAGGGAGTGTGGCCAGCAGGGACTGAACCCCGGGACCTTTGGGTCTAAAAATATGAGTTTCCTCTGCTTGAGATAAAGGACCATGTGCTGAGCCACATTATGCTAGCATGGGTTGTAACAGAACTGCATTTGTGGGCGGAGTCGTCATTGTTCAAATTCAGAAGAACTATTTGGTAACTACGGTCTCGGAGTACCTGATCATATAAACCCAAAGTGGAGTCAGGAAGCTGACTTAAAGAGGACTATGTCCTGAAGTCCTTATTCTGATTTAACTCCTTTTTCACTCCAGTAAGCTTCCATTGATGTCAGTGACCCCAGTTACTATCGGCTAGCACAGCTCAGAATCTGAGAGAGAGCAGGTTGGGTGTCTCAGAAACCACAACATGAGAACTGGGGGGGGAAAATCAAGCCTGATATTCTCATTCATTCTGGCCTCTCTGTGCCACTCTGCTGTTACAGAGCAGCCAGACAGCAGCTGGATCTAGCTAGCTCAGAGCTCCCCTACTCTCAGATGGCACAGAGCAGGAGTAGAGGGCCCCTATGCCCCATCCAGCCCGATTGCCACTTGGTGTAAATTAGAGCAGCCTCTCAGCTGCTCTAACCTGTGCCAGGGAAGTGCAAATTGCTTCAGAGAATCAGTGAGCCTCAGCCTACCCCTCTGCACTTAATGGATCTTGGCACAGGAAGGAATCTAGGCTATTGATTTTTTTGGGAGGGTGAGTATTTGTGACACAGTGTCTCTGAGTGCTGCTATAATAGGAAAGTTCTGTGTGGGATTGTGCTGGTTAGTTGCTACCACACAAAAGACAGTTCTGGAGTTCCCTGGGGCTTTCTCAACTTCCTGCCCACTTTGGAATCGTCCCAGAAGAATAGTGAGGGACTCTGAGCCCTGGGACTGCAGTTCAGGGGAAGTGTGAGGCTGGGGCACCTTCCCATTCCCCAATCTGTGGCAAAGCAAACAGTATAAGTAAGGTATCCGCTGCACTGTCTATAATGAATGAAGCAAATGTGCCATTGTGTGCTGTTCACAGGGGAGTTCTGGAGATCAGTTTCTTCACAGCTTGGAAAGCTTCATGAAAGGGATGGACACAAAAAACAACGTGAAGGTAAATCCTGCCCACCCACTGCTGTGCCTGATATTCGGAGCCAGAACCTTGCATTTTAAACCCCAGCTCTGCTTCTAATTGGCAATGCCCTAGCGATCTGTATGCAGCATGTGTTCAGAATAGGGGGCACTGCGCCCGAATCATTTGCCAACAGAACCAAAACTGCCACATCCCTGTGTGGTGTTTTCCAGGAGAGAGTGGCCTCTTGGACCCCAGTCCAAAGCCCATTGACTCCAAAGGGTGTTGGATCAGGGTCTTGGAAATCAGTAGATCGTGGCACTTACCTGCTCCCAGCATAGGAACCATGGATTGTGCTTTCCCAGTGCACATGGGCCATATGCCTCCATTCACCCATGCTTAGGATCTCATGAACATCCCAGGTTCCTCATGTGAACTGAAGTGATGCTACCACCTTTATTCAGGAGACCAGGGGGCATATAACTGCCCTTGTCAAACTGTATATTGTGCCACTGAGGTGGCTGACAATAGTTTGCAAAAAGGCAGGAAGAATCAGTACATCTTCCCACCACCACCCAAGTGGCTGTAGACCTCTGAACCCCTTGGCTATGGACCAGGGGAGCCTGTAGAATGGTAGGCATGGCTGGCAACCCTATTGATGCTGGCATGTTGCTTTTCAGGTTTGGTTCAATAACAAAGGCTGGCATGCCATTGGCTCCTTCCTGAATGTGATCAACAATGCCATCCTCCGGGCCAATCTTCAGGACGGCGAGAACCTCAGCACCTACGGGATCACGGCGTTCAACCACCCGCTCAACCTCACCAAGCAGCAGCTCTCCGAGGTCGCCCTGTACGTCCTAGTATGAATGTTATCCGCGGCCTGCTGGAGACGAGGGGCTACGGGGAATGGAAGGGAGGGAAGAAGAAAGTTCCTTGGAATTAAGGAAGCTGCAAGAAATGGGTGTTGGAGGAGGGGAGCGGGTAAATAAAAGAACAAGGATTCCTTAGCAGACCAGAGCCATGCTGGATTAACGTGGCCAGTTGTAGTCACCAGTTGAGGATCTGGCCAGGGATTTTGCAGCACTCCAGGCTGAGATTTCCAAAACCACCACTTGGGTGTTCAAATCCCCTAAGCAGCTTTGCAAATCTCAGTCTCTGACTCTCCCAACTGCATTATACTGAAGCTTGTTAACGCTAGAAAAGTGCTGGGCAGAGCTTTGCTCTCATGTGCCAGTACCCTACACATATAAATCTTTGGTGGAGTAAAGCTCAGATGTAAATCCCTACATTTCCCCTTGTGGTTAGACACATGTGAAAGACCTCTCATCATTATCCAGCCTAACAATGCCCTTTCAATGAACATACTTGCAACAGAGCTTAACCTGAGGGCCCAGTTCTACCACCTGTATTCCCATTGTGTGGGGAGGGTGGCCGAATTGGGCCCCAGTTCAGGTTCTAGTGCTAACGTGCGCTGGCACAGTATGGAGGGAGACTCTGGCAATAATTTATCGCCACTCTGATTTCCCTTTGCCCAGGATGACCACGTCGGTGGACGTTTTAGTCTCCATCTGTGTGATCTTCGCCATGTCCTTCGTCCCCGCCAGCTTTGCGGTTTTCTTGATCCAGGAGCGAGTCAGCAAGGCCAAGCACCTGCAGTTCATCAGTGGGGTGAAGCCGGTGATCTACTGGCTGGCGAACTTCGTCTGGGACATGGTAAGATTGCCTCCCGGGAGCTCATCCTTTAGAGCAGGTTACAATGTGTAATAACACCCATCGCTGCAAAACGAAGGCCAGCTTGTGCCGGTTAGGCTCGGGGCAGTGCAGAGCACTACGCCTTCGTTGCAGAGCTCGCTAGGATGAAGGAGTGTGCGTTCTTCTACATGCCCTAACGGGATGCATGTGATGAGTGTTCTGGTGCCTGGTAGTTCTGACAAGCTGCTCCTGCCCCTGCTCCACCCACCTGGCTCTCCTGCCAGCACAGCACTGGTCTCCCTGCACAGCTGACCATCCCTGGTATAAGCTGATGTGGTTACGGAGTTCTGGCTGGGCTGAATTTGGCCCTTGTGCATGCGTGTGCGCACACAGACGTGTGCATATGGTCACAAACCTACTGAAAGAGCATGGTGAACTCCCACTTCCAGGGGAATTTACTGACATTAGCTAGTGCTGAAGAGTATGGTGTGATCAGGGCACTGCGCGGGGACTCAGCAGCCCTGGGTTTGATTCCCAGCTCTGCTGCTGGCTGGCCTGTTCTGTGACCTTGGGCAAGTCACTTCCCCTTTCCACACCTCTGTTTCCCTTCCCACCTTTTATCTTGTCTTTTAATCTATTGCTAGCTCTTCAGGGCGGGGCATGCCCAGAACCTCCCATCACTATCTGGCGACTGTAATACAAATCGTGACAATAATAAACACCTTGACTTATTCCTCTTCATTTATTTTAACATCTGGGCACTGCGATTCACCCTAGGACGAGTACACAGTACGTTTCCGGTGCTGGACTAAGGAAGATGTGGAGTGGCTGGCAAGCTCTCCAATCACCATGTATAATGTGCTAGCTTATTTTCTGAGCAGATAGCATCATTATTTTCAATTCTATTCCCATATTTTTACCCTGTTTTCCTCCACTTCATAGAATCATAGAATATCAGGGTTGGAAGGGACCTCAGGAGGTCATCTAGTCCAACCCCCTGCTCAAAGCAGGACCAATCCCCAACTAAATCATCCCAGCCAGGGCTTTGTCCAGCCGGGCCTTGAAAACTTCTAAGGAAGGAGAATCCACCACCTCCCTAGGTAACCCATTCCAGTACTTCACCACCCTCTTAGTGAAATAGTGTTTCCTAATATCCAACCTAAACCTCCCCCACCGCAACTTGAGACCATTACTCCTTGTTCTGTCATCTGCTACCACTGAGAACAATCTAGATCCAGCCTCTTTGGAACCCCCCTTCAGGTAGTTGAAAGCAGCTATCAAATCTCCCCTCACTCTTCTCTTCTGCAGACTAAATAATCCCAGTTCCCTCAGCCTCTCCTCATAAGTCATGTGCTCCAGCCCCCTAATCATTTTTGTTGCCCTCCGCTGAACTCTTTCCAATTTTTCCACATCCTTCTTGTAGTGTGGGGCCCAAAACTGGACACAGTACTCCAGATGAGGCCTCACCAATGTCGAATAGAGGGGAATGATCACGTCCCTCGATCTGCTGGCAATGCTCCTACTTATACAGCCCAAAATGCCATTAGCCTTCTTGGCAACAAGGGCACACTGTTGACTCATATCCAGCTTCTTGTCCAATGTAACCTCTAGGTCCTTTTCTGCAGAACTGCTGCCTAGCCACTCGGTCCCTAGTCTGTAGCAGTGCATGGGATTCTTCCGTCCTAAGTGTAGGACTCTGCAGTTGTCCTTGTTGAACCTCATCAGATTTCTTTTGGCCCAATGCTCTAATTTGTCTAGGTCCTTCTGTATGCTATCCCTACCCTCCAGCGTATCAACCACTCCTCCCAGTTTAGTGTCATCTGCATACTTGCTGAGGGTGCAGTCCACGCCATCCTCCAGATCATTAATTAAGATATTGAACAAAAACAAATGTAGAGCATTAAGATGCTTTTGATTTTATTTTGCAAGTAACCTGGAGCTATTTCTTCCTCCTTCCAGTGCAACTACATAGTTCCAGCCACCTTGGTCATCATCATCTTCATCTGCTTCCAACAGAAGTCCTATGTGTCCTCTTCCAACCTGCCCGCACTGGCCCTTCTCCTCCTGCTCTATGGGTAAGGCTGCATCTCTCAAGGAGAGCCGTGAGGCCCCAGTGGACTTTGTGCTGTGAATGAGCGTGTCTTACACTGTGTCTTTCTGCTCACCAGGTGGTCTATAACACCACTCATGTACCCAGCTTCCTTTGTGTTCAAGATCCCCAGCACAGCCTACGTGGTGCTGACCAGCGTGAATCTCTTCATTGGCATAAATGGCAGCGTGGCCACTTTCGTCCTCGAGCTCTTCACCAACAACGTATGTTCCCACTGATGCATCGCTGACCACCCCACTGCTTTACATTGCCCTTAGGAACTGGCGAGTGCGTGGTGTCCATTCTGTATCTCCTGGTGTGCAGGGAAGGGTAGGGAAGGCTAGGTCAGGTGGTCAGAATAGGGCATGGTGGAGCAAGTGGGGCATGTTGCCCAGAAGACCCCAGTTCAGCAAGGTACGTAAGCATGTATGTAACTTTAAGCACATGAGTAGCCCCTTTGACATCAGCGGCACTACTCACATGCTTATGTACCTTGCTGAAAGGGGCTTAAAACTCTTCAGCTGTTTCTAATCAATAGTCAAAGGGAAAGAAGAGTTTGGTAGCTACTGAGTGCTGTGTGGAGAAGCTAAACTCTGTATTCACTTGGAGGTGGGAGTGAAAGCTGAGATAAGAATACCAGTCCCCTGCCCTCTGGAGACCTGGGGGAATGGGGTATCCCATGCCTGCTTGGCATTAGTTCAGCTGATGGTAATCTGTGACTGAGACAGTGCAGGGCAATCCCATCTCTCTGCTGTTACCTCGACCCCAGCCCTATTTGTTCACCTCAAGCATATTATCTAAATCTTGGACTGTGAGCTCTCTGGGCCGGACTATCTTTGTGGTGTTGGTACATACAGTGCTTAGCACATGGGGTCCCGGGGCACAATTATAATCATGTCCAGAGGGTTCTCCCATTATTTGTCAAGTTTGTTTGTCTAATCTGTGCTGTCAGAGGGTGGTGGAGTGGTTGTTTCTACCCATTGGGAAGCAAATTTACAGGACAGTCACCCTCAGCAAGCTAAACCTCCCTGCTTTTTGGTTCTCGCCCTGAGAAGCTGCTCAGGTAGCTGATTTGTGCTTGGCTTTTGTTCCGTTAGAAGCTGAACAATATCAATGAAATCCTGAAGTCTGTGTTCCTCATCTTCCCCCACTTCTGCCTGGGGCGGGGACTGATCGACATGGTGAAAAATCAGGCCATGGCCGACGCTTTGGAAAGGTTTGGTAAGTGACCTCACACAATGTGGGATCCACAACGTCAGCTGGACACCTAGGGCATGAGCCTGGGAGGTGCTGACTGCCTTCCACTCCCATTGAAATCACCAGGAACTGAGGGGCCTTGGCTCCCAGGGCCTGGCAGGATTAGTGCCTAGCTAACAGTAGTGAAAACAGTACAGAGGTCTGCTCTGAACTGGCCAGAGCCTGTAAATAGCCCATCTGATTCCTTACCAGGACAAGCGAGCAAATGGTTCTCAGCTGTTAGGGAGCTTGAGTTATTAGGGAGTCAGTTGATTCTTTAAAAATACAAAAATGTAGTTGTATGAAATGCAGCCTCAAGTTGAGAGGAAGGATGGTCGTGTGGTTAAGGCACTGGGGCTGGGAGTCAGGAGAGTGGGGTTCAACTCCTGACATCGCCACAGACTTTCTGTGTGCCCTTGGGCAAGTCACTTCATCTCTCTGTGACTCAGTTCCCCCTCTGTAAAATGGGGATAATGCTTCCTTTCACTGTCTTGTCTGTTTAGATTGTAAGCTCTTCAGGGCAGGGCCTGTCTATTACTATAGCTATGTGCAGCACCTAGCACAATGAACATCTGAATATCACTATTAGAAAAGTACTACGTGCACAAGCCAAAACTGGGTCATCACGTGATCTTATTATCTTTGTCCTCTCTTTCCCCTTAGCATCACCCTCTCATTGCATCTTGTCTAAAATTAGTCTGTAAGCTCTCTCAGGGCAAGAGCCTTTCATCTTTGTATCAGTCTCGCCAGCTGCTGTGCAAAGCTGACTGTGTTTTGGCTTTTCCAAACAGGGGAGAACCGTTTTGTGTCCCCTCTGTCCTGGGATCTGGTGGGACGGAACCTCTTTGCCATGGCTGTGGAAGGGGCAGTCTTCTTCCTGATCACAGTGCTCATCCAGTACAGGTTCTTCATCAAACCGAGGTAAGCTCGCTCTGCATCATGCGTCCGTGTTGTGGGCTGGGGCTGGGGAGATGCACGGAAGCCTGAGGTGTGCGCTTGGCTCTGACATACAGGACAGTGGCAGATAGGATTCAGCTGGCCTGGTCATACTGCAAAAGACCCATGCTACAACTCAGACAATCAGCGAGGTCAAATCACAGTTAGCAACCTTGTGTTAATGATGATGCTTGTGCAGCCAGCCATTGTACCACCTCATTGTCAATTCACAGTGGGAAATTATTGTGCAGCCAGAGCCTGTATGTCGTTTTTCCATTTACCTGAGTGGCAGCAGGAATGGGCCCAAAGTTTGCATCACTAGTACAGGTTTAAAATTCTAGTTCAAACCCATCTCCCAGCCTGAGAAAAGCTGTGGGAGGCATCTCGAAGAAAGAACATTTTGGTCCTTGGCAGTATTTTGAACTTGAGCAAACATTAGTTGATGTGAAATTGGTTTTGTCTGGAGGACGCTATGTGAACACAGCAATAATCAGTAGCCCAAGAGTGTGCTGGAGGCCTTAGGAGTTATGTGCCTGGATTTAACAGCGAGACTTTTATAGAATCTCTGACACCAAACAGATCAGCATTCACTATGGGTGAAGTTCCCTTGCGTGCACAGGGTCAGCACACGGCCTGTGCACTGAAGCCTCGCTTTGAAGGCCTAAGTGGGACGGAAGCAGCTTGCTAGCCTTCTGCACAGGGTTGAATTGCAAACACAGAAGGGCTTCCCCGGGTGTGTTCTGTTTGGATGCTGGTGCATGATTGACATCTGTCTCACCCTCTCTTTCATTTGTAATGCATTCACCTTGGATGCTTTCTTCTCTTCCTTTTCACATGTTGACTTGTTCCCCTTCGAAGGCCTGTCAGTGCCAAGTTGCCTCCTGTGAATGATGAAGATGAGGATGTGACCAGGGAGAGGCAGAGGATAATTAGTGGCGGCGGACAGAGTGACATCCTTGAAATCAAAGAGTTGACCAAGGTGAGAGAGAGAGGGCTGCTCATGCTTACCTAGATAGGTTGGGGCTGGGGCAGTCCCTCACCAGTACCACACAGCTTACCCAGGACCTGATCCAGAGCCCACGGGAGTTAAGGGGAAGACTCTCACTGATTTCAGTGGACTTTGAGTCAGGGCCCAGATACATTCTATTCACAGGCTTAAAAGGCAGTTCACTTCCAGCAGGTAAAATGTGTTGGATGTTAGCAGTGCATCTGCATCCAGAATGCACGTATCTCTGGCACAAGTCTCGCATGTCTGGGGCACTGTCTGACGCATTACAGTTTCTTTCCCAATCAGATATTGGGCCAGACCCTCCATTGAAGTCAACAGAACTATGCCAATTAACCCCAGCCGAGGATCTGGCCCTGTATGCCTGAGTACAGACCCCAGAATCAGCTCCCCTGATTATCTCGACCACCAGTTACCTCCGGGAGTATGGCTAGTATGATTTGATGTAGTAGTAAAAAGCCTAATCCTGTCCCACTGAAGTCCAATGAGAATTTAGCCATCAAGTCCAGGGGGATCAGGACTGGAGCCTTAAGGATGTCTTGGGAAGTACGTGGGGCTCAGAGTCTCTCTCTTCTCCCACCCTCCCACATTGCTTATTTTCATTAATTTGTATTTCCTGGTTTCAGATTTATAGAATGAAGAGAAAACCAGCTGTTGACCGGATCTGTGTTGGAATCCCTCCTGGGGAGGTAACGACCAATTTGTCATCTAGATCTGTGTTTGTTTTTACTGAACTATTTAGGAGCAGTAGAAGGCAGTGAGTAGGATAAGAGCTGAAATCCTTGAGGTTTTCATTGTAATGAAGAGGAAACATGGTCTTGTGCTTAAGACAGTTCCCTGCTCTGCCACAGACTCTGGGTGTGACCTTGGACAAATCACTAAATCCCTCAGGATAACAAGGATAATCGCACTCACTTGGGGTGGCAGGATAAATACATTAGTGTTTGGTATGCAGTCTGAGGCTATTCCTCTAGATAAAATGCTTTTGTTCCCTTCTCCCTTCCAAATGATTTCAGTTGGAAATAAAAGTTCAGAAACTTGCTATGAAAATGTGGTATTACACTGAAGAGCAGCTGTCAGAATGGGGGGAGCCATCGTTAGTCTGTCTTGCGAATTCCAGATCAAATTTGCTCACATTTATACATAAAAAGATGTTTTTTTCCTATAGACCCTCACTCTCACCCTGAGCTCTGAGAGTCCAGGGACTTCTTCCTGCCTTATGCCTGTCATTGTCAGTAATAAAAGATTCTGCAGGTCAAATCATGCACTCAAATACACATGGGCTCATATGCTCTTTAATGTTTTCAGTGCTTTGGCCTCCTGGGAGTGAATGGCGCTGGCAAGTCGTCAACTTTCAAGATGCTAACTGGAGATACAGATGTGACGGGAGGAGAAGCTTATCTGAAGGGAAACAGGTGAGCAGAAGACACTTGCCTCTGCTTTACACCAAAGAAAATCCTCTGCTTCTCTCTCCTTCCTGTGTGTTCAAATTCCCAAGCAGCTGTAACTCCACTGACTTTGCTAGACTGGCCCCTGCTTGCACCAGGGCTAAACCTGCCTAACTTTAAGCATGTGCTCTGCTGAGTCAAGGTCATAGGGTAACATTTTCAAATGTACCTAAATCCTGAGTCACTTTTAAAAATGGGGCTTAGGGCTTGTCCACGCAGCACGTTACTGTGCAGCAAGCCACGGTGTGAAACTCCAGCACATCAGCTTGCTGCACAGTATTGCCCCATGTGGACACTGCTCGAGCACAGTCAAAGTCCCATTACTGCTGGCACTCCAGGACTTTCACTGTGCTGTAGCAGTCCAGGCTTGCCACGCAGTAACTTGCCATGTAGACATGCCCATAGGCTCTTAAGTTACGTAGGCGTTTTTGACAATGGTACCCATCGTGATTAACAGTCACATTTTAAAAGAAATTACTGTGACCCCCAATTGCTTTTGGGATCCAGTCACAGCTTTGCCTAAGCCACTGGTTATACTTCCAGAATGATGACTGGTCAAATCCCTGTTCTGTGTTCCCTACCTGAAAAGGCAATGGATGTTGCACAACCCTAACTATGGATCTTCTCTTGCTTTACAGTATCTTGTCTAACATCCAAGGAGTCCATCAGAACATGGGCTATTGTCCTCAGTTTGATGCTATTAATGAGCTGCTGACAGGGAGAGAACATCTGGAGTTCTTTGCACTTTTACGGGGTGTTCCTGAGAAAGAAGTCTGCCAGGTACGCAAAACAGAAAGCACAGACCCAGGCTGAACTGTTTACACTTTTTTGCTGGCATGCATTCCACTGCCCACTTTAATCCGCCGGTTTGGACAGGATAGTGAAATTGTCATCTGCTGTATTTTTTCAGTATCAAACAAGTGTTCTGCTCATTCACTCCTACCTAGGACAACTGTGTCCTGCACAGAGCAGCTGATATTACCAATCAACCTGGGTTTCAAGTCAGTTAAACCCTCCCCGGGCTTTTCCTACTGGTCACCATTATTCCTAGACTGATCGGTTGCCTTAAGGAATGCTTATTTAGGGATAAATGGTGGAGTCCTTATTCCTGTTGCTGATCATTTACTCTGAGGAGTAGTCCCATTGAGTTCATTGAGAATAAATGCTCACCAATTTAAGGGCTTCCCAGTCTGGCCACTCATAGTTTATAGGGACTAAATTTTCATTATTTGAACACTGACATTTGGGTGTTCCCAGTGCTGGAGCAGTCAATCAGGCCACTCCCTCTCTGCTGTTGATTTCTCATGCTGTCAGCAACATATGCCATCTACATCCCATATGCGGTAGATCTTGATAGAGTGCTGGTCTGGAAATACTAATGGGCCATATCTGTGTAAGGGAGCTGTGCCCGTTTACAGCAGCTGAGGATCTTCCCCAATCAGTTTAACGGCCTTCTTCTGCAGTGGTGGTGTGTAGTAACTGCAAGCACCTTGAGGAATCTTGGGCCATTTCCTATGAGCGCACAATGAGTCATGTTACTGCAAGCCCTAGGAAACAGTAGCTTGCCACCAAGTGAATGGGCACTGAGCATTATCCAAAGAGGGTGCTGTATAACTGGGTCTATTTTTATTGGGGCCATCAAGCAATTAAAAAAATTAATCACACTGTTAAACAATAGATACCATTTATTTTAAATATTTTTGGATGTTTTCTACATTTTCAAATATATTAATTTAAATTACAACACAGAATACAAAGTGTACAGTGCTCACTTTATATTTATTTTTATTACAAATATATGCACTGTAAAAAAAACAAAAGAAATAGTATTTTTCAATTCACCTCACACAAGTACTGTAGTGCAATCTCTTTACCATGAAAGTTGAACTTACAAATATAGAATTATGTAAAAAAAAAAACCTACACTCAAAAATAAAACAATGTAAAACTTTAGTGCCTACAAGTCCACTCAGCCATACTTCTTGGTCAGCCAATCACTCAGACAAACAAGGTTGATTACAATTTGCAGAAGATAATGCTGCCTGCTTCTTGTTTACGTCACCTGAAAGTGAAAACAGGCATTCGCATGGCACTGTTGTAGCTGGCGTGCAGATGCCACCAGCTGAAGGTTGATTTTCTTTTTTGGTGGTTCGGGTTCTGTAGTTTCTGCATCAGAGTGTTGCTCTTTTAAGACTTCTGAAAGCCTGCTCCACACCTCATCCCTCTCAGATTTTGGATGGCACTTCGGATTCTTAAACCTTGGGACAAGTGCTGTAGCTATTTTTAGAAATCTCACATCGGTACCTTCTTTGCATTTTGTCAAATCTGCAGTGAAAGTGTTCTTAAAAAGAAAATGTGCTGGGTCATCATCCGAGACTGCTATAACATGAAATGTATGGCAGAATGTGGGTAAAACAGAGCAAGAGACATACAATTCTCCCCGCAAGGAGGACAGTCACAAATTTAATTGACGCATTATTTTTTTAACGAGCATCATCAGCATGGAAGCATGACCTCTGGAATGGTGGCCGAAGCACGAAGGGGCATACAAATGTTTAGCATATCTGGCATGTAAATACCTTGCAACACCGGCTACAAAAGTGCCATGTGAACGCCTGTTCTCACTTTCAGGTGACGCTGTAAACAAGAAGCAGGCAGCATTATCTCCTGTAAATGCAAACAAACTTTTTGTCTTAGCGATTGGCTGAACAAGAAGTAGGACTGAGTGGACTTGTAGGCTCTAAAGTTTTACACTGTTTTGTTTTTCAATGCAGTTATGTAACCAAAAAAAAAATCTGCATTTGGAAGTTACACTTTCATGATAGAGACTGTTCTTCATACTTGTATGAGGTGAATTGAAAAATACTATTTCTTTTATCATTTTACAGTGCGTATATTTGTAGTAAAATAATATAAAGTGAGCACTGTATACGTTGTATTCTGTGTTGTAATTGAAGTCAATATTGAAAATGTAGAAAAACATCCAAAAATATTTAATACATTTCAATTGATATTCTATTGTTATAAGTGTGATTAATTGCCATGAATTTTTTTAATTGCGATGAATTTTTTTTTTAGTTAATCACGTGAGTTAACTGAGATTAACTGACAGCCCTAATTTTTATAAATATTTTTCTATTTCCCAAAGACTCTTTACCTTCCAGTGCAGTAGTTCCCACCCATAGATATTGATTCAGAAGGTCATGTTGCCCTCTCTTCCTGTAGGTTGGCGAATGGGCAATTCGTAAACTGGGCCTTGTGAAGTATGGAGAAAAATATGCTGGGAACTACAGTGGAGGGAACAGACGCAAGCTCTCCACTGCTATTGCCCTGATTGGGAGCCCTCCGGTGGTGTTCCTGGTGAGTTCACGACTCTTCGTGTATTAACATTTCTTTCCATTAAAAAATAACTAGGTCTCAATGCTGTTCCCATTGAAGTCTGTGAAGTTTTACCATTTGGCAATGAAGTATACATTTAAATGCATAACATGTCATTTGTATGTGCAAAGGGCCAACTTATATGTGAACATGATGTAGTTATATGTACAAATACAGGGCAAAATAGAGGCCTGAAGCTCATGCTATATATTTTTGGAAATTTGTTCCAGAGAGTTGTTTCCGATTACTTTGGCAATGACCGTCTAGATTTGGATACTCACTAAGAATTAAGGCTGATAGCCTGCCACTGCTTTATATACAAAACTCCCTTAACTTCAAGGGAGTTCTGTGCATAGATGGATGATCAGATCCAGCTCTTTATGTGTGAACAGTTTGAGAAAAGAATAGACAAGAAAGCAATGGTTTTATCTTTCCTTTTGTGAATTCTTGAAAAAGAGCTACTAAAATCCATAGTATGTGATGAGTGAGAGCTACACATTCTATTTAAACTAGAGCTCACTAATTTTTTCCAATATTGAAATTGATGACCAAATTTTTTAATTAGAGAAAAAAATGTACAACATTCACAAAATTTGTTCTCCAAATTTTGACCAACAATAGAGCTGATCAAATTTTTACTAAGTTAAAATTTCTGGGGAAAAAATCATATTTTAAATTTTGAAAAAAAAGGGGGGAAATTTCCATAAAATTTTTTCTTCTTTTAAACTTTTCCAGTAAAAATCATTTGGATGGGTGTGGTTTTCACTCTTCACAGTTAAATATTGTCATTGTATACGAAATAGTGTGTCAGTAGCATGTTATAGTATAACATGGTTTACTAAATGTAATTTTCAGGATGAGCCAACCACGGGAATGGATCCCAAAGCACGCCGTTTCTTATGGAACTGTGCTCTGAGCGTCATCAAGGAGGGGAGATCAGTGGTGCTTACATCTCACAGGCATGTAGTGTTCATTATAGTTGGGTATATACTGCATTGTATTTCCCCAGTCTGATTTAATTGGGGGTGGATTTTGAAATCTAAACATTCAGCTCAGCTGCTTCGTTTCTGTAAATGCAGGTTGGTGAGATGTAGCGGTGGTGATTTCAGAAAATGCAGGCTTTTTGCAGGGTTAAATGTTTTTTTGTTTGCCCCCATAGCATGGAAGAATGCGAAGCCCTGTGCACTCGAATGGCAATAATGGTCAACGGGCGGTTCAGGTGTCTTGGCAGCGTCCAGCATCTGAAGAACAGGTGAGCACTTTCAATTTGCTCAGGCCATAGACTTGTCAGTGGGCCTGCATTTTTAGGGCTGCCAACCAGTTCAATCTGAGCTGCTGGGATATTGACGTGATTTTTTTTCTCCTTCTTCAGCTCTTCTTATGTGGCTTTCTTGTTGCTCTTTAAGCTACAGGAAATGGCTGTGTATTTTAAATGACACCTCTTTTTCAAAGAGACTCACCTAAACTCCTCTGCTTGCTGCTGTTTGCAGGTTTGGAGATGGTTATACAATAGTAGTGCGAATAGCGGGGGCAAACCCTAACCTGAAGCCCGTTCAGGAATTCTTCGGGCTTGCCTTTCCTGGCAGCGTCCTGAAGGAGAAGCATCGGAACATGCTTCAGTACCAGCTCCCATCCTCGCCATCCTCTCTGGCTAGGATATTTAGCATCCTCTCCCAGAACAAAAAAAGACTCCACATAGAAGACTACTCCGTTTCTCAGACTACACTTGACCAAGTAAGTTTCTAGTGTGCTGTGAGCCCAATTCTCCTCTCTTTACATAGCTGGGAAACCCTGAGTAACTCTACTGACTTCAGTGGACCTCCAGAGTGTAACTGGGAGCAGAGTTTGACCATTTGTCTTCAGCTGAGTATTTCCTATGTGGAGATTGTAACATGTCAATGAATCTCACCTTTGTAGAAAGGCAAATGGGATATTTATGTGGGGCCTAGTGGATAGAGCACTCAGGAGACCTGGCTTCCATTCCCAACTCTGCAACTAGCTTGGGCGTCACTTCACCGCTCTGTGCCTCAGTTTCCCCATCTGTAAAATGTGGATAATGCTGCTGACCTCCTTTTGTACAGCACTTTTAGATCTACTAATGAAAAGGGCTACATAAGAGCTAGGTATTATCATCATTGGCTTATCCACTGCATCTTTTTCTCCCTACTCTGAACCAAGCCTGCAGGCTAAATGTGACATAAAAGCTAAGAGAAACACATTTGAGGGACAAAGTATAGTCTTGCAATTGTACAGAACTGAACATTAGGATACGTGGTTTCTGTTCCTGTTCCACAGATATCCTGTGTGACTGTGGGTAAAGTCATTAACCCTCTGTGTGGGTGTTTCTTCATCTGTAAAATGGGGTTCAGAATGCCTACAGTGGTCTTGGGAGGTGAAATTCATGTTCATAAAAGCCTTTGAAATCCTCAGATGAGAGGTACCATTGTAGTGCAAGGTAATACTTTCCAGTGCAAGGTATATAGCCCGCAGTAAACACATGCGGTATTTATAAATGCAAGGTACATAGCAGTGTAAAAATACATGGCACCTTCCAGGAGACTTCAAAAGGCAGGGCCTTTGCTTCAAAGAGTTTATAATCTAGCACTGGCACTATGCAGTACAGAAGCAGGAAAAGGTGTGGCGCTACCATTGCTGAAGAGATCTGTGTTGAAAGGGTTTTGCAGAGGATGCTTGGCACAGAGGTCCCACTCTGGGGATAGTGGAAAAGGAGTCTGAAAGCAAGAGTGATCAGAAGCAAAGGGTGGGAGAAGGATGTAGAGGGAGGGAGGATAAAATGCGGGTTGTGAGCAGGAAGAAATTGATGAATAGGATGTTGAGCTCAATGCAGTGACCAGCGAAGCTAGTGCAATGAAGAGGGGTGCAGTAGCCAAAACAGCTGATAAGGCAGCTGAGGCCTTTGGATAATGCTGCTTCCTGTGTGGCAGATTTTTTATTTTTCCACCTGAGCTTTTCTTCTGTAACTCTATTTTAATTGACAAATAGTAGATACTGGACTTAATCCTACTGCCATTGAAGCCAGTGGGAAATTTGTCATTGGTTTCAATAGGGAGCAGGGTTGAATTCATGGTAAACAAACAGTTCGTAGAGGAAAACGTCCTGCATTAAGCAGAGCCCAAAGTGACTAAAGATTCCATGACCCTTTTCTCTTGTAGGTATTTGTAAACTTTGCCAAGGACCAAAGTGATGATGACCACACAAAGGACATGTCATTGCACAAAAACCAGACTGTTGTGGACATTGCAATCCTTACTTCTTTTCTGCAAGATGAGAAGGTGAAAGAAAGTTGCGTGTGAGCTACTCTAGGCAAGGACATGGTGTTGAGCAGAAGGACGAGACGGCACACCTTCCTTTGCATGGAATGGGATATTCCCAAAGGGGAAAGCTAGAGGATACAGAGGGAAAGACGTAAACTGGACACTCTACTGATAACCATTCAATGCAATGCAATTCAATGCAATGAAAACAAAATTCCATTACAGAGGCAGTGCCTCTTGGAGTCATTGCCTTGTTGTACTGTTCTCAAGTGACTGACTTGAATCTAGTTCATTACAGTATAACTCTGTGAAACTGTAGTATGGAACCCATTGGACACTGTGGGCTTTCAGCCATACTGTATTTTGTTCCTACACCGTATACTTTTCCTAGAGTTGCAACAATCGTTTATTGCGGAATCATGGCCAGTGATTATTTATTGATATTTTAAAGGTGTGCACGTTTGTACTCTTTAAATTTTTTCATATTGGGAGTGGAATTTCCCTGGTGCTACATGCATTGCCGGCAATGAATGCACCGAAACAGTCAGTGCCAACCAGTTACCAAAAGACACAGTGTTGTGGCCTTATTTTGGGGGGGGGGGGGGGGGGGGGGGGGGGGGGGGGAGGAACCACCTGACCGGCTACTCTGTAAAGATCTTTATAGACTGGTGGAGGTCAATCGGTAATAATCCTAAACTAAGAAGCATACCATATGTAGATGGTACACAGAGATTTGATAACCTATCTCATCATCCGCTGCAGGGATGGCAGTGTGCACAACTGAACCTTGCAAATGTATGGGACTGTCCCACTAGCATTGTGACCAATCATCTGCTCCCTAATGAGCCTTTATGTAGTTAAGTACTTTGCTGCTCCTCTGGCGATACCACAGTAGTGCCACTTGGAAGGCTGCGCAAGGACTGAGTAGAGAGCAGTGGGTGAGAAGCAAAACTAGGGAATCAGACTAGAGCAGCACACTCATTGGTTGTATATGCTGCTAATGCCAAGAGTAACTTATAACACACGAGACAGTCATTCTGCTATGTAATGCCTATTCTTGAATTCCTGTTTGGCAGCAGAAAGGTAACCAGCATCTGAAAGTCGCTATTGCTTAGCTCAAATGTGGTGTCATTTCTGGCTTTGTCACGTAAACTGAAAACCTGAAGAGATGTAGATTTTTCTCAACAATATTATTTATATGTCCTTAAAAAAGCAGCAGTTAGGGTATGGAAATACTTCAATTAGATCGTTAGCCACAGTGTAATTTATTACATTATGTCGGCATTGTCATGCTCTATTTTCAGTGATAACTTTGTTACAGGCATGTAATATGGTCTGTGCAAATCCCAGATTATGTGTTCGAACAAGTACCACCAGCCCTGGCTTCAGCTACAACAATTTGCCTGAAACTCTCCTACATGGAAATTGATATATGGTTAGATTAATGTGCTGTAGTTTATTAGGTGAACCCTAACTGCAGAATATACTTTTGTTCGTGTAGGAAACCACCTCATCCAAGTTCCCCTTGGAAACAACTAGGCGCATAAGCCCTAACACCTCAGTGACAGCAATCCGTAATCTAAAATTCAAAACTTTACCATGATGAGAATTACTGACACCCTCTCTCGTCTGGCTGTGTCATGGGAGCACATCTGTACTAAAGTTCCTCGGGCACCCTAGCTGTGCTTCAACCCTTAGACCCAGCCTCAGCTCTAAGCACATGAGCAGCCCCACTGACGTCAACAGGGCTACTGGTGCTTTATGGCCCTTGCTGAACCGGGCCTCTAAAAGTTATTTATTACCTCTGGATACTCCTCCATCATGACTTGATTTTTTTCAGTAAATGCCCCGAAGTCTTACACTAATAAATACAGAAAGTGCCATGAACTGATCACTTTAGCAGCATTAGGCAATGTGATGATTATTTATATACTTCCAGGCATCTTGGCATTGATAAATTCAGCATTTTATTAAATGAAACACTGTGCAAAGGGTTAAGTCTACCAGTCCTGACTGTGTTTCTGCATTGGGATAAAGTAAACTAATCTACAGCTATGCTGAAGTGCCTTTTACATACTGTATTCATAATTTAATCCACAGAATACTGTTGTAGAGGGGAAAGGACAGAAGAAGGGGTTAGTATACCTCATTTCTTAAAGCATATCTGTACTGTGCTTTCAAGAACTCAGACTTCCCTACAGTATCCTCACCGAATGATTAATAGATTAACAGTATACATTATATTTCCAGGAGCAGAGCTGTTATAAATATTGGGGCCAATCCTGCAGCTGTAACTCACATGATACCAAGGGCTGCAGGATCAGGGCTATGATATGATTTTCAGAGTCAATGAACACACTGAACATTTAATACCTCTGAAAATCAACATCACAAGTGGCACTAATTCACAATCTCAACAGAGAGACTACAGCTATAGACTCAATCCTGCAATGCACAGAACCAGTCAGTATAATAGGAATGTGAGGTGTGCAAGTTTGAGCCCACTGCAATGGGGTTTATTTTAAACCCATACAGATGGTTGCAGTTTTTTTGATGGATGATTTCATTTGCAGTGGGTAGACACTGTACTCACAATGTGCTCATTTCTCCTAATCCTGCCAAAGAAGAAAGCCTTGAAGAGTGCTAATGCACAATCTGGCTTCTATGATAAAAAGAAAAGTTACACTAGATGTTGAAGGTAACAGGAATATTTCACACCTCTTCAGTCCCTGGAGAAATCTGACTTTTGTACATTTTTTTAATCTGTATGGAATCCAGCCTGTGCCATATAGTTCTCACATACCGCTCTCTCACTCGCTGAAATGATTTCCAACTACTTCTTTCTGCCCTTGGAGTTGGATGTCAGGCAAAATTATCCAAGTGCCACACGTGTTACAATTGTGAACCACTCTGATAATAGAACTGCATTTAGGGCATTTATGTATTTGAAACAATGTTACCACTTACTGTATGCTATTAAATTGTTGCAACCCTTTCTGTAATATATTTGTATTTCAATAAGGACTATACCTGTTATTTTTTCCCCAAGATAAAGTGCTTCTCCCCTTCCTCATACCCCCACCCCGCCCCAAAAAAATACAGTTGGTCCTTCATTCCAAGCACTTTCTGCTATCTGTAATGGGATCTATTTTTGCACTGGAATATCTGTTAACTTTGCAAAATCTAGAGATTTCACAACAAAACTTAAGTTAAATCTTTCAATGGACATTTTCATTAAAAATAAATATATATATTTGTATTTGCTAATAACTGTTTGTGAAGTATTAGGCATTTTAATTGCCTTGTATTAAGTCAAAAATAAAGCTGTAACAGCACTGTTCATCTACAAAAATTTGCTGTTATGCATTTACTGTTTAGAGCAGTGCTATTAATCTGTGACACGCAGGAGGACCTTGTTTATGTTTGGTTTGTGATGTGAACTTCCACACATTAAGTGGAAAATTGTTTTACACCTTTCCCATGAACTGAATTGTTTTAGTCCTTTAATGCAAACAATATTAATGTAAGTTTTACTTCTGCAGTCCACTACGGTAGAGGGTAAATCTCAGTGTCCTGTGCCACGTAACACATGGTTATTAAAACTTAGTCCAGGTTAAGGTCAGAGATATTCAAAATTGATACTAGCAGCATAATAAATCAGATTCAAGTTCAAAGACCTAATCTAGCACTTAAAAAAAAATATATATCAAAGATAGGAAGAACTGATCTCTGAAGAAGTCAGTCTCCACTGAGTCTGACGTTGGTCCTATCATCCTGAGGATAGTACACGTGTCCTCTGTAATGCAGTGTACAGCTAAGGGGGCTATTATAGTTGACAACTTCAATCAGAGCCTATCTACACTGCATACACTTGTCTTTACAAATGTTAAGTTGCATCCCATGGGCAATATTTTCCCCATTTACATTTGCTTTTATTTATAAACTAGGCTTTAGTCGTAAGTCTTCATACACTGAATATCTCAACTTGTGTATAAAGTAACTGAATTAATATCTTGGGGCAATGCTTTGTAAACTAGACCAAGATTTGATTTTTAGTCCCAGACAGATGGGCAACATGGATCTACACACTCAGTGACTCCCTCCAGCAAGTTAAGGAGCAAGATTACTGGCTCTAAAGGAACTATTATCTAGGCTGCTGGAACCAACAGGTAGAATCTTCAGACTGCTGCATTTATAGAAGTATTATAGCCTCTTGGTTGAAAGGACAGGAACAGTTTTAGGCGAGTAATATGGCTATATACAAGATGCAGAACAATAATCAATGCTTTTATTAGGCTTTAAGCTTTACAGTCTGGCAAAGCTTTCTCCAAAAGTATAGGCATATGTACTTTAGTGGACCAGTTAATATGATACAATTCATAAAGAAACTCTCAGAGTTAATCAAGGTTTCAGAGTAGCAGCCGTGTTAGTCTGTATCCGCAAAAAGAACAGGAGTACTTGTGGCACCTTAGAGACTAACAAATTTATTAGAGCATAAGCTTTCGTGGGCTACAGCCCACACGAAAGCTTATGCTCTAATAAATTTGTTAGTCTCTAAGGTGCCACAAGTACTCCTGTTTTTTTTGAGAATTAATCAATTCATTCATAATCAGTTTCAGCACAATAAACAAGTATTTGCATGGAGATGTGATCCATGGAACTTACTGTTCAGTCATAATTGAATAAAGGGCTGTGACCCACAATAGAAAGAATTTAAATGAATTGCAATACAGTAATTCAAGTAAAAAAGATACTCCTGATACTTACGCTGAGTTCCCTATATCACCACTTAACCAATTTTACTGCAACATTTCTCATACCTAATTCCAACCTCATTAAAAATAATAAATACAAGCAGACACACCAGTGAGAGGTATGGTCAGCATGCAAAACCTAGGTTAGGATTCCTGCTTTTTAGGGCAACAAGTAGTAACTGGGAAGATGTGACCTTCTCAGGAGATAGCAAAGTACATTATACAGATAACAGCTCTCCGATCATCCTTGCACTGGTACAGCTGTGAGCTTTGGAAAGGGCCTTTTGCCTTTTTGTACCAGTTATAGAATACTTTTGCATGGATGCATCTTCAAGTGGCGATAAGATGAGAAATTCATGGCTAATATGAAGCATTTGCAGAGTTCACGGCATGGTAGGCAGGCCTTGAATTCTTATTGTGGCACAGAGTGCAGAGGACTATAGCTAAGATTAAGCATGTGGATTTAGGTTTTATCCACATACAGTAAATTGAAGAATATTTGGCTAGATTATATTGGTATTGACAGAGACCCATATGACCGTTCAGGATAAAAATGCTGTATGAAAGTTGTGTTGTCTGCCATTACGTCAGTCGGTAGAAAACTATTTCAATGGTGAACAAGGCATAGGAATCAGAAGCATATTTTGCTGGGACTCCAGGAATCTAACACTCTCCCGCACTGAAATTAAATACACAGAATTAGGTAAAACAAGACAGCATTCTTAAATGAACGGTATTCTGACTTTTCAGTATACATGCTGAAAAGACACAGCCTTCTTGCTTACCAGCTGCTACCACCCTGGCGTCCTCATGGGCATAATGCCTCCCTGCTGCACGGCTGTCAGGGTTCTCATTCCACCAGAGCACATGAACTGTGAAAACAAGAGCATAACAAATTGAAGAGTGAAACCGTAGCTAAATTACAGTATGAAATATCCTACAGGTCCTTTGCTCTGTTCTGAAATCCTCCACCCAAAAGCAGCAATTCATCAAACAAGACATTCCTTCTGCAGAGCTTTTCTCATGCTGATTTTTAACACTGCATTTTCTAATCCTTTTAAGCCACAACTCTAGTTTCAGCAAACTGTCTTTAGACCCCATGTCAAGCTGAATTCAGGGAGACAGTGTACAGGATTCCAGGGCAAAAGAAACACTGGATCTGACTAGGTAGACAGTTGTGTATGTCCATATGCATCACCCGTGATACTAGCGGGGCTATCCTGGTGCATGTGTGCCCTTCCATGCACTTACAGTGCTATCAGAACTAGTGCCAAGATGCTGCTCCTTTTCCCCTGGCAAGAGGGAGTAATTTGGCTGTATTTGAGAGGAGGAAGTGATCCATAAGCAAGCATGAGCCAGACTTATTTATACATTTAAATCCTTTCAATGATTCAGGGCTTGCTTATTGGCATGATGTGTAACTATGAAGTTTCAATTCCACACAGGGCTAGTGCTGGCACTGGTTTCTAGCACACTTACAGTGAGACAAGTACCCCATTTATCATAATACCAGTGCTTGGTGCTAGCACCATGGCTGCTGACTCTGGGAAAGTACAGTTATGGTGACAGAAATAAGACACCACAATGTTTGATTATCTAAAGCCATACAAGAGGCCCAGGATCCAAAATGCAGCCTCCAAAGTTGTAATGACATTAATCAGGAGTCTGAACACTCTCATAAGTATTGCTGATTTGCACCTTTGCCCCTCTGTGCCCATGACTGTACTGACAACTGACTAGTACTGTACCTCTGTTCAGTAATCCATATTCTGTGTGGAAAACACCAATCAGCTTCGTGTAGCCTGTATTGAGATGAGCATTGATTGCAGCTCTGAACGACTGGCCCCACAGAGCCGGCCCACCAGGCTTCATCTGAAAAGTAACCATCTCATACACCCCTGATGGAAAAAGAATACAGCAGTACAAGCCATGAAATGTCAAACTAATCATCTGATTCTCTAAAAGGTATGAAAATCTTACAAGCCATCCTCACATTTATTGTGATTCAGTTAGAGCAGTAACTTCCAACTCTTTGGGGTTAGTAGACCAAAACATTGCTCCAAAGGGTCCCAAGATCCACCATGTCACACAGGAATACGGGTCACAGAAAAGAAAACAATGAAAAGTTCACTGAACGACCCTGCACAGATGGAGCCATTTCAAAGATAAAGAGAAGTGAAGCCATTTCAGGTGAACACCAGTCTCTTTTCTCCAGGATCTACGAATTCAGCATTCAGATGACTAGAGACAACAAAATCTCCTGAGGCTATAGAAAGATGAACAGTGTGAACTAGCCCAGATCCTACTAGCCTTTCCAAAACTGACAGTGTCCTTGGTGGTCAATGTTATTTATGACATCATAACCACTACATGAATCTTGGCAGCACCCATCACAGCAAGAGGTGTCCTGAGACCAAAGCAGCAATCACTGACCAGACACCTGGGACAAACGTATCAGCTCTATCCTTCAAGGGTCTTTCCTGTTTGAGGAGGAACTACAGAAACAACAAAGTTTACAGAGAAGACTCCAGGCTTGCTGCAAGACATGCCACCTTTAACATTGACATTCCAGGGATTACTCGGTACTGACACCAATGTATGAATGATGCATATTTACCTCATAGAAGGTAGGTTTTTAAAATCATGATTGTGACAAAACAAGAAAAAAAAAAACAGTTCCTAAACAGAGAGAAAAGTGAATGAATTTGTGAAAAATCTGAGTGTCATCTGCTAATCTGATCTTGTGGGTGAAATCACACTAAAACCTGTGACAATCTTATTTTCTTTTATACTGTAAAACATGAATTCTGCAAGTGAGAAGGGATACTGGATTGTCTTAATATTTCTAGAAATGCATTCCCATACATTGAGCAAATAAGCAAGTTAAGAGAAAAATATTCAGAGCATTGCTGTAGGAGGAACAGATTGCTCATCTTAGCTATTCATCCATCCAATTTTCCAATTCATTCCCAACCATACTGCACAGGGCTTTAGCCACCAACTCATGAAAGTACAAGTACAAACACACGCACACACACACACACAGGTATGCTGTGCCCTACCCTAACTTACATATTCCTGTAAAAGAAAGCCACTGTTGAACTTTTCCCTAGCCTTTTACACAACATAACATTTGGTTAAAACATAAAGCTATTTCTTATCGAATCCACATGGATAGCTTTAATCAATACAAAGACAGATAAATCTCACCCCCTTCCTTTGAAGGCTTCCCAATCTCACACCAAGGTACCAGGTAAACAATTTCATTGTTTTGTTTATTCAAGAAGGGCAGAACTGGAGAGATGAATTTTCCTTGCCATTCTTTATCACTGGCTACTGCTTTCCGGACTTCGGCTCTATGGGCAAAGTTATCTACAAGAAAGGGAAAGACATATTAAAATTCTATATTCAGTTCTGTCAGACTGGATTCAATTAAAATAAATTTATTATGAGGAGACAGAAACTATTAATAGACTCAGCAGATTAGGGATGGACGAGACCTCAGGAGCTCACCTAGTCCAACCCCCTGCTCAAAGCAGGACCAATCCCAACTAAACCATCCCAGCCAGGGCTTTGGCAAGCCTGCCCTTAAAAATCTCTAAGGATGGAGATTCCACCACCGCCCTAGGTTACCCATTCCAGTGCTTCACCACCCTCCTAGTGAAATAGTGTTTCCTAATATCCAACCTAGACCTCCCCCACCGCAACTTGAGACCATTGCTCCTTGTTCTGTCATCTGCCACCACTGAGAACACCCGAGCTCCATCCTCTTTGGAACCCCCTTTCAGGTAGTTGAAGGCCGCTATCAAATCCCCCCTCACTCTTCTCTTCTGCAAATTAAATAACCCCAGTTCCCTCAGCCTCTCCTCATAAATCATGTGCCCCAGCCCCCTAATCATTTTCGGTGCCCTCCGCTGGACTCTCTCCAAGTTGTCCACATCCTTTCTGTAGTGGGGGCCAAAAACTGGATGCAATACTCCAGATGTGGCCTCACCAGTGCTGAATAGAGGGGAATTAGCACTTCCCCCAATCAGCTCGCAATGCTCCTCCTAATGCAGCCCAATATGCTGTTAGCCTTCTTGGGAACAAGGGCACACTGTCGACTCATATCCAGCTTCTCGTCCTCTGAAATCCCCAGGTGCTTTTCTGCTGAACTGTTGCTTAGCCAGTCGGTTCCTAGCCTGTAGCAGTGCATGGGATTCTTCTGTCCTAAGTGCAGGACGCTGCACTTGTCCTTGTTGAACATCATCAGATTTCTCTTGGCCCAATCCTCCAATTTGTCTAGGTCACTCTGGACCCTATCCCTACCCTCCAGCATATCTACCTCTCCCCACAGGTTAGTGTCATCCGTGAAGATTCAAAAGTTATATTCTCACTTGGGGTAATTTTTTTTTTTTTAAGTGACAACATAAGAACAGTTTAATTTTCTTCAGGAATATCCTCTTTTGCCCTCAGAGTTAATCTAACAATTTTCAGAACAAACCAATTTTCCAAGCAAAATTCACATCAATATTAAAATAGGGTTTTTTAACGAAAGCTGGTGGCCACAATCACTCTTAGTATCTAGAAGTTGGCACTAAGTCTTTCATGTATACACTTTCTATACCTACTAGATATTTGGCTGTTGGTACGAAATAAGAAACCCTAACCCTAAAAAATGGAAATAAGTAGTGATTTAGCCTTTTCCTTAAACAGATTTGCTTTAGTCTTCTCGTTTTTGGTTGAGTTTTTGCTCATATATGAATATTTTGTATTAATTCTCCCTTATGTAACATTAAGTATACTTTGTTTGGCTATATGAAACATTATTAAAGTCTAAATCTTTCAGACAGCTTTTCAAACAAAGGAAAAGCATAGAATTTCTTGATTAAATTTGCCATTTTTAAGGACCCAGTAACAGTCCTAAATCCTGCTTATGTTACCTTGAATAACTAGGGTATATGAAAGTACACAGACAGACGCACATGCAGAATTTTCAATAATTTAAGAAGAGAAAGCCACACAAATGAATAATGAGAAATACCAGTATCTTGGTATAAATACAGGGAATAACTAAGCAAATTAATTTTAACTAACAAGAAAGATGTAAAAAGAAAGCTATCTGATTGTATCAGAAAAAGACAGAGAATGATGTGTAGCCACACTGGAGCATGGTTAGAGAACAAATCAAGCAAGTAAAACAAAACAAAACACACAAGCTTCATCCCAATTTTCCCTAATAAAATTAAGTAGTTGAGAAGTGGTTTACCCTTCAAAAATGAATTTAAGTAATTAACCAAGTAAAAAGAGAAGCAGTTGAACATACAACAAGAAATTTGGAAAAATTAAAAAAGATTAGAATTGTGTGTTAATCATTTCTAAATCTGAATTCAAAATATTTTGCTCTACAGATGCTGGATCAATTATTAGGTGAAGGATATTCTAGACAGTTGCTCAGACCACAGGAGGTTCTATGAATGTAAAGGGGTGATCTGGGGAAAATTAAAAATAAAAAAATTAAAAAGAAAGAATACCAATGCCCCAGAGTAGAAATAAATCCTAATCTACTCTATGATACCTGAAGGTAGGCATTTAGGTCTTAACTCTGCAAAGAGAACCTTCCAGGTGTATTCCTGCACCTGCACAAAACTGCAATGACTTTCACTGGTGCTATGTGTGGGTGTAAGGGTCCATCCACACAGTTCTGTTTGCAGGATTGGAGCTTTATTTGGCCCTGGAATATTCTCCAGTACGACAGTGTCTCCAAGCACACAAGAAAACTGATTAAACACTATCTGAGCAAGAAAGGAGGGAGGGGAAATCTAAAATATTGGACTGGCCAGCTCCACGCTTTAACCTGAAGGACCCAATTCTGCTTCCACTGAAATCAATTTTAAAAATTCTCATTGACTTCAATAATGCAGGATCAGGTCCTAAATATGAATGTGTACTGCAATTAAGAGTCTCAATTGCAACTTCTCCATTAAATATTTTAGAGGCCTACAAGACTGTCTAGCATAGAGATATCAAAAATGCTTCACCTTAATTCTGCAAGTACAGTAGAACCTCAAAATTATGAACACCAGAGTTACGAACTGACCGGTCATCCACACACCTCATTTGGAACTGGAAGTACGCAATCAGGCAGCAGCAGAGACCAAAAAAAGGGCAAATCCAGTACAGTACTGTGTTAAACATAAACTACTAAAAAAAATAAAGGGAAAGTTTAAAAAAAAAAAAGATTTGACAAGGTAAGGAAACTGTTTCTGTGCTTGTTTCATTTAAATTAACATGGTTAAAAGCACTATTTTTATTCTGCACAGTAAAGTTTCAAAGCTGTATTAAATCAATGTTCAGTTGCAAACTTTTGAAAGAACCACCATAACGTTTTGTTCAGAGTTATGAACATTTCAAAGTCACAAACCACCTCCATTAGAGGTGTTCGAAACTCTGAGGTTCTACTGTATTTGTTTTCAGTTGTCAGTATAGGAGCTATTCTCTCGTATTTATTTATAAGAGTCCAAGAGAAACATCCTGTTTCATCTGCCTAATGCACATGACACACAAGAGCAATATGAAGTGATGCTGCGCATACCAAACTTCCAAATATGGATGGCCTTATTCATGCCCCCAAACTCCGCAGTCCAGAATCCAACCATCTCTGAATGAGCTGTGCGAAGGTGGATGTGTTTATTGATCATTTCCACAAACTCCTTCATCTTTGATGGCTTAACATCATAGGTACGAATTTCATAAAACGTGCCATCATTTTGCCTGGGCCCTGTAGCCAAAGATGCATGGACCTGAATAGAGAATGTTAAAAAAATAACTAAAGTTACTACTGGAGTCATAAAACAATCTGCCACTTCATTCTAGATTTCAGGGCATCTCATTTCTAGATAGAAGCTGATAGCAATGTCTATAATTTAGCCTGCCTAATACTTTCCATTGTAAAGGATTCCCGCCACCTTTTGAGCAGCTCTCTCACTTCCATTGTTTGAAGTAGGCCTTCAATACTTGGCAAGGGATAGCCCTCAGGCCACTGAAGTACCTTTTCTTTGTCTAATGAAATTCTGATCAGTTTTTGCTGAGATATTAACTGTTAAAAATCGGCATTTCCCTTCTCTCATTTCCTTTTCTCAGGAAGGTTTTGGCAGCGTATCAAAATAATAACTAAACAGGAGCATTCTGTCATAAGGAGGAGGGAGAAAACTTGTTCACCTTAGCCTCTGAGGATAGAACAAGAAGCAATGGGCTTAAACTGCAGCAAGGGAGGTCTAGGTTGGACATTAGGAAAAAGTTCCTAACTGTCAGGGTGGTTAAACACTGGAATAAATTGCCTAGGGAGGTTGTGGAATCTCCATCTCTGGAGATATTTAAGAGTAGGTTAGATAAATGTCTATCAGGGATGGTCTAGACAGTATTTGGTCCTGCCATGAGGGCAGGGGACTGGACTCGATGACCTCTCGAGGTCCCTTCCAGTCCTAGAATCTATGAATCTATGAATGATCACATTCCTCGATCTGCTGGCAATGCTCCTACTTATACAGCCCAAAATGCCATTAGCCTTCTTAGCAACAAGGGCACACTGTTAACTCATATCCAGCTTCTCGTCCACTGTAACCCCTAGCTCCTTTTCTGAAGAAAACACTAACCGTGATACAAAAAAGCCCTTAGAACTACCCACCAGGCAGACTGAAGAGTACAATCAACACAAATACAATCACCAGATGACACCACGGCTGTGTCGCTCCAAATAAAGATTTAAACACAGAATGGAAGGACTATGGCATGTCCTAATGCTGTTATGAAGTAGGAACATTGGTAATGGCATCTCCAAACTTCTTTTATTTATAGGGGGGATGTATTGTACATGAGCTACATATATCTGGGTACACTGTTAATTTAAGAGAGGCTCAGGAAGTGACTTATATACTAGATTCTCTCTCTCTCTCTCTCTCTCTGTCTATATGTGGTGAGCTAAGCTGCTGAGAACAGAGTATTAATACTGGAAAATGCTTGTTAATAAAAACTTTTATTTTTTTACCCTATCCTATGTAGATCTCTATTCCTGTGAGAAGTCTAATAAAAGACAATACAGTGATGTAGCCTCAATAGACCTCTGCTCTGATCACATACGGCAATTCTCATGTTTTTGATAAGACACAACACTGGTAGTGCAATCAAAGTGAATGAAGAGGACGTGTGGAAAATTGTACAGCCTTAAGTGGAACCTCAAAAGAGTTGCTTTCATTTTCCCGGGCAAGGGCCTGTAAATCCTGAATTATCTTGTCCTCTGTGTATGCTCTGGTGATGAAGTGGGAATTTTCTGTAATATTTTTATGAAACCTATGTGTGCTTCAGTTTCCCTTATATTTTGCATGGTTACCCAGTGAGAGAAAAAGGACTGTTTGCTCTCAGGGCAGGCTAAGAGACACAGGTATGAATGTTGCCCTAGCTGTCTGAGCCTGACTGGTTCGTTATAAAAGGACTGTCTGAGGTCAACCCCATGTCAATGGAACATCCAAGAATTCAATGGAAAAGCCAATCACCATGGCATTGACACCTAGCAACCCATGACCAAGAGAGAGATTGATTTTGCCATCTCTCAGCAGGGAAGCTGAGCCCAATGCCCCAGCTCAAAAACAAAGGACTGGTAAGAGATAACAGTTGGTTGCTGGAAGGAGTCAGGGGCTTTCACCTGGGAGTTGAACAAGGTCAGACAGAAAGGCAGAGCCTGAACATGGGGGTTGAGTACAGCTTAGCTGGGCTTTGAGCTAACCAGACTGGACTTGGACTCTGCTTTAACCTTCATTTCTCTATGCCAACCTACAGATTTACTATTCTGTGTTCCACCTGACTAATAAACCCTACTCTTTTGACAATGCTGTTAGAGTGTCACTGCAGATACTTGGTGAGGTGCATTAATCCCTGAAGAGTGCAGAAGTGTCTACCAGGAGTCTACCTCAGTATGACTTGCTGAACAGAGCTCACAATATGAAGCAGGAGTGCTGGAGCCACAGAGATTCAGTCTAAGAAGACAGTGAGGCTGAGTGGCCTACCCTGAAGGAAGAGTGAGACTACTTGGGGTCTGGCACATGGAAGGGGTTCCTCCAAAGCTGGGGGTGTAGCACTGATCCTGTGAATCCGTGACAGTTCCCCACCCTCTACAGTGAAAACTAAGCAGGCTTTCAGCATGTTCTTTAGTCTTACCTTACCTCAAAGGGACATTTGGATAAGCTCCAAGAATTATGCCTTATTTCGCATTGGATCCAGTGAGTGGTTCCACGAACTCAGAAAGAATTTTTTGAGATACATTGTGTGCAATTCTACCCAGGGGATACCAAGGCATAGCACAAGCAATTCTAGCCACTAGAGAGAATTGGCAATTGATGAATGTTGCTGGGAAATCATTCATGCAATAAATTTTTGGCTCACTGCAAATCTTAACCATTGCGGTAAAATTATGGCCAAAGCCATGCCTATTTTGACCCTTAGATGAGTGATTCTCTGTGCTGGGCTCTAAATAGTCATCTTGATTTTGAACAGCTATTGGGTTTGAATCATTTCTAGCATCTGAGGAGTTATGAATGGGGTCTCTTTCTCTAGACAAAGCACTGATGGACTGTCTTAAGAAAACACTATTTTCAAACAAAGATGCAAAACATACACATTCGAAAGCTTTGAATTTCTAAGTTAAGAGCCCACTTTTAAAATAAACATTCTAAAATACAGAATTCCAGTTCTCCAGACCTTCTAGGAGACCTCAAGCAAAACATGGAAGACAAGACTTCTTCATATTTAAAAACAACAAAAAGTGGGGCGGGATTGTTCAATTTTCTCAGGCTTTTTTTAGACAGCATAAAGAAGCAAAAAAGAGAAAAATCCCTATTGGAACCAAGGTTTACCCTTGAACAGCTGACACAATGTTAAACACATCTTGTTCCTGTCCATTTTGACTTTCAAATTCACATTTATCATCATGCCAGTTAACAGGATTCCTTAAGGCTGTATTCTAACAGCCTAATTTGCTAGTGAACACAAGCCCTACAAGGGTTAACATCATAATCCTCCTGAGTGTGAGTTTTTTCTCTATCTTAGGCTCCTCAACCATATTAGTTTGACTTTGTGGGTAGTAGACCAATTTAATCAAATTAATTTCTAAAATTAGCAAGATCCTCAAGATTGAAGATGCAGACTCTAAATCCCCAGAAACCCTCAAAAGAAATCCCCTTCAAATGAAAAATTTAACGATCAATATTTTTCTGTTCCTAAATATTTAAAAGATATTAATTCAGAGTGACTGCCTACAAGTTGGAAGAAAATTTGTAAGCTCTGCCTCCCCATTATACAAATCTCTTAAGGAAAAAAAGGTCAAAATTTTATTTCTAAGGTGGACTCAGAAATGTCTTCCCATACCAAAAAGATGGCAACCTTGTGGAAGGGGTAATTTTATCTAAGGATCCTATATAATATAAATATCTTTCAAAATAGACCATGACACCTTCTTTTTAGCTTTATGTGCTGCTGTGGCTTGGTCATCTCTACAACTTGACTCTCCTGGATGCAAACTATTAAGATGCTCTCAAATTAAAATCTAAGGATAATAGAATCACGTATGAGAAACTTCAAAACATGTATAAGACTCTTCCTTATTTATGTTGCTTTTTGTATTATCACAAGATTCACTTCTCATGCCCTTCTTCTCTCTTACACAGTGGCCAGAAGGAACATGTGGTTCCAGTCCTGAGATCAGAATGTCAACTCTAGAACCCATTCAAATCCAGGTCTCTTTTGTCAGAAGTTTTTGGGGGAAGCTTTAGCTACAGCTGCGGGGAAAAAAAAGTTTCAGATCTTAGCATGTTCCCTATGTTCAAAGAGATAAGGGACAGTCACTTTTACTTCAAGGTTAAGCATTTTAAGGGCTTTGGCAAAAATCACAAACAACTCTTTAGCTCCTTTCATTCCCTCAGAACGAAATGGACAAAAGCTTCCCTTATAAAACATTTGGTCTCCATCTATGTTATATTAATTGAAATATTTGTTTTAGTTACATTGTCACTGTATCACTCACTATGGGTTCTAAAGACAAAGGCCAGTAAAGAATGGTATTTTTTTTTTAAGTTTGCTCTTGCCCTAAATATACTTTGGCTTCAGTGACATTCTGGCGGAGGCTTTTGTTTTAGCTCACATTAACTTGTCTGAATCCAAAGCAGAGCTCCATAACTAATAGCACCATATATATATATATATATATATATATATGATGGAGTGTTTTGATAATTTTTTTGTTGCTGTCCACCACATTCAATTTGTAACTTCTGTTTTATTATTTTGGGGAGTCTTCCTCGATTGTTTACAAATGTTAGCACTTCATTTTTCCCAGTCCTCCTCCGCATTTTTGTTTTCAAGAATTTGATAAGCTCAAAAAATAGCAAGAGTGATGAAATACAGTATGTCTCAATTTCTATACTATGTGCAAGATTATTTAAATCTCAAAATATACATACTTTCAAAACTGTTGGGAAAATTGACATACCAATGTTTTTCACAGAAGCCACAGAGAGGATAGGATCTGTTGTGCTAAGAATGATTCCAAACAACATGCTAACGTGCCAGTTCCAGTTATACTCATTGATTTTATAAGTTAAGCATCCAATTAAAGTAAAATTCAGCAAAAAGCCAGGAACTGAAAGTAGCAATATCTGTGAAGACAATTCATAAATGTATTATTAGATTTTAAAATATTCATAGATCCTATTGTATCACAAGATTATTCATTTTACATTCCCAGACAAAAACTATGTTAAATTGGATTTAAGGTTGAGTGCATATAAGTAAATTAAGAGTACAAATATTATTGAGATATTATAATTATCCCATAAATAAGCATTACAAACCCTAGGAAATTCAGAGTTAAGGTTAAATTAATAGAAACCCAAACATGTTAAGAAATTAAAATAAACAGTTTTTAAGGCATGTGAACAACCTTAATTCCTCTTTGTGCAGACACCCTGCAATAACCATACAATCACAAGTGGATAATATCACTGCTTATAGTGCTGGATTAAATTTAATTGATTTTTTTAAAACAGATTTTTTTTTTTTTTAATTCATGGCATCACTACAGGACAGAGTTATGGTTGGATGGGTGGCTGAATTGTGAATTGCTTTGTGTGTTATTCTGGCCACTTCAAATGGTATCACCGATCACCTGCTTATTCTTTTAACTGTTCAAAGAGGTTTCCCATCAAGTAAATTGTTAATGGGGGCTGTTTTAACTATCCTTTACTCACCTATAGTAGTTTTAAAAAAATATTGTAAAGCTGGAAGTTTTAATTTCTTTACCAGACTTGCAAGCACAACTGCACTGGGATCTGAAGCAATAATCTGCATGTCAATATGAAGAACCCCCAATTTCCTAGTGCTATGGCAGGAGTTTACCAAAACAGCTAGTCTCTCTAACAAATTACCAATATTCAGCCTACAATCTGATGTATTTAAGTGGCACTTCCTATACCCAGTCTGGTACCTTCCCCACAACATCCCTCAGACCCTGAACTGTGCACTAGAACCCAGGTGGTGTCTTCCCCTTCACCCTGCCATGTAGGTTTGAGAGAAAAGTGCAAAGGGGACAGCCAGAGACTCCAGCTAGTAGGGGCAGAATCAGTGACTGCACCCCGTTAGTTTTTTGAAGAACTTTCTACAGTTTTGACTGAACTTTTTTTTTTGCCCTGTGCTATTGTTCCAGCTCTCCTCCTCCTCCACCACAACCTCTTCACCTCAGCATCACTCCTCTAACCCTCTTCTCCCCTGTTCCCCTTACCCTCTTCCCTTCCTTGAGCTTATCCTTCTTTCTAACTAAACCCAGCAAAAGAAAAAAATAATAGAACTAACATGATGTTTGCTGCCATCACATTGTTCACTCTGCTTGTGTGTTATACCCTTTCCCCACCCTTCATCTGTCTTGTCTATTTAGATTGTAAGCTCTTCAGAGCAGGAACCATATTTTTGTTCTGTGTTAGTACAGCATCTAGCACAACATGGTCCAGGTCCATGACTAAAGCAACTAAATGGTACAGTACTATAAACAAACTTTTAGGCTCTTTTAGAACTTGCAGACTTCCATTAGAAGATACATGTGCTTCTCAGGAGATGGCATATTGGGTTCTGTCGTGTACAATGCCAATTTGGTCTGTGCATGCTTTCAGCTACTGAAAATTGAAAGGGCATTAAAAAATTTTCCCAAACACCACCAAACTGCAGGAATCAAAGTTTTGTTATTTTTTCCCCCATCAGGGGCTGGATAACAGTTTTTTTGTTCAGATTTCATTTTGTTTTCTCTAATTTAAACATTTCTGTACAATTTCTTCAGCCAGTTTCTAACTGGCAGCTTTCACAGAAGAGTTTATATCTGAACTGAAAAAGCAAATATTGAAGTGCTGATATACATACTGATCACTTTGGGGAACATAGTCAATCTTTATCTATATAATAATTACATTAAAAAACCTTATGTTATAAGAATATTAAGATTGCACTCAAGAGTTAGGAAATGCCAAAATTAAAGTTACTCATGCAATCCTAATTCAGCTCCCTTGTGCATACATATTACAATACAGTCTTTATTTACCAGCTCTAGTGTCCACAATTCAAAAAACACCACCAAGCAGCCTCCAGGTACAGATTACAACCAGCTTAGTATTTACCATTCCAGGTGAGACATAAAGCAGGTGGCAATTGTCATATACTTAGGAAGCATCATTGACAGTGCTGGAGGATGCTTAAAAGATGTGGATACTTGCAAAGCAGCAGCTGTTGTCATATTTCAGGCCTTTCTGTGGACTCTGTGGGGAAGTCTGGAGTCCAAGCAGCAGATCTACAGAATCATGGCTATACCAACTCTGTTGTGTGGCAGCGAAATGTGAGCACCAAGGAAGGCCATAGAGCACTAAATTGACATTTTTGATTCTTGTTGTCTTCATCAGCTATTTCATATTAAATGGCAGTTCAAGATCAGAAATGAGGATATTCAAAGCTGAACCCAGCAACCATATCCATCAGCACTGATTCAGTTTCGGCAGCTTTCTTGGCATAGACACATTATTAGGATGGAAGACCAAAGTGTTTACACCAAGGAAATGCAGCTACACCATCAGCAATCAAGTCGCAGCGAAAAAGGTTCGATGTCATGCTAAGATTGCCAACAATGGACATAAACTGAATATCAAGCATGACCACCTTAAGGACCTAGCTAGAGATCCATGTGGGTAGTGTGCTATCTGCAAGAAGGCTAAGTCCCCGTAGGATCTGCCACGATGATTACAGTGTGTCAAGAAGCATGTTGATAAATTGTAAAGGGTTCTGAGAAGAGCCACAAAAATGATTAAAGGGTTGGAAAACATATCTTACAATGATAGACTCAAGGATCTCAATCTATTTAACTTGGCAAAGAGAAGGTCACAGGATGACTTGATTTCAGGGGGGAAAAATATTTGATAATGGGGGGAGGGATAGCTCAGTGGTTTGAGCATTGGCCTGCTAAACCCAGCATTGTGAGTTCAATCCTTGACGGGGCCACTTAGGGATCTGGGGCAAAATCAGTACTTGGTCCTGCTAGTGAAGGCAGGGGCCTGGACTCAATGACCTTTCAGGGTCCCTTCCAGTTCTAGGAGATATACCTATCTCCATATATTATTATTATAAACTAGCAAACAAAGGCATAACATGATACAAAGGCTGGAAGTTGAAGCTAGACAAATTGAGACTGGAAATAAGGTGTAAACTTTTAACAGTGAGGGTAATTAATGATTGGAACAATTTACCAAAGGTTGTGGTGGATTCTCTATCACTGGACATTTTTAACTCAAGAATGGATTTTTTTAAAGATGTGCTCTAGTTCAAACAGGAATTATTTAAGATAAGTTCTGTGGCCTGTATTATACAGGAGGACAGACTAGATGATCATAGTGGTCCCTTCTGGCCTTCAGATGTATGAATCTATATGATTACATCCAATATTTTCTGTAAGACTCTACCTCATACAATACACAGGATGGACAGTTGTTCACTGAATGGGTAGCTAGTCAATATTTCTTTTTTATCCTCATCATTCAGTGTGTAATGCCATACATTGTTTGCTGTACACCATCCAAACCCTGCATTGAATATAATTATTAATTTCCTCATTGGCTTTTCTACAGTGGTGTCATCATAGTATCTTAACATTTTACAAATGTTAATGAACCTATCTTCACAAAACCCATGAGATAAGGTGAATATTATCCCTATTTTACACCAGGGGAAACTCAGAGACAGAGATTAAAAACAAAACTGTCAAAAATGTCAGCTAATTTTGGGTGCCCAATGAGATGCCTAGAGCTTTATTTTTTTCAGTGTACTTAGCATTTTATAGCACTTATATCTTCAGAGCAGAGCTTCCATTGACCTCACTTGCGAGTTCTCAGCACTTCAGCAAATCAGATCCCTGTGTCTCATGCTGGGTACTCAGAAAATGATGAACACACCATGGACATCTATGAAAGTTTCGGTTTAAGTGATTTGCACTGCATCACAAAGAAGCTCTGGGGCATAGGCAGGGACAGAGTCCAGTTCTCCAGTGTGGCATTCAACTGTCTTAACCATGAGGCAATCCCTTCTCTTCCTGCAGTTCCCTTCCTCATTCATCACACACTTTCCAACCTCTGCAACAAATGAGGCAGGAATCCTACACACAAGATCTCCATTCACCTAACATCCCGAATGAGTTCCCAAAGCACAGTCCATCAGGTGCACTAAATGAGGTAGGGATCCTGCAGAAAATATACTGTGAGATCATGTAACTAAAGACTGTACTAATGCATAAACAAGAGGGCCAATTAAGGTTGCATGAGCACACTTAATTCTATCATTTCCTAACTTTGCATACTGGTCTTTGCAATCTTAATATTCTTTTAAAAATCTTGGATGCAATTTCCTTTTTAAAAACCCATAAAACTGAAAAGAACAAAAATTCCATTCTGTGGAACCATAATGATCCCCAATGCGGTCTTCAGCAGGATTGGGTTGATCTCTAGAGCCACAGCATAGTCCTCTGTCACTTGAGTTATTGTAGTAACTGGTAGTAGTATAAGACTTTTCCATGTAACCTGCCACTAGAGGGGATAGAGACACACTTGACCCAAAGGGTTTCACAACTATTTACTAGAAAGCAAAAGAATGTTGAGACTCAAGAATAATATGTTAAAATTTAAATCCTGCCGGGGAACGTAGTAACTAGTGGTTACACACTCTTCTGCCCCTGTCCCCCACAAGCCTTTCCCTGGCCCCTTCTGACCTATACCCCACCACCTCAGTTCCTGCCCCTCTCTGGCATGGTCCATTTTCCCCCAGCTTAATTGCTACCTCTGTCCCCACTCATTGCGCCTATCGCCCTTATCCTTTGCTCCTTCCCCTCTCCTCCACCACATCTCTTTCCCTTATCACTTGTTCATATCTCCCCACATCATCTGTCCCTTGCTGTCCTGCTCCTATTCCCCTCCCCCCATGCTCCTAAATCCACCCCTGAGCTCCTGTGTGTCTCTGCTCTGCATATCTCACCCCCTCCACCTACACTCCTGATCCTTTTGCATTCAAGTCTGTCTGTTTCCTCCTCCTCACTGACTAGGTGCCAGCACCAGGAGCACTGAGAGCACGGGAAAGACAGTCTGCCTGCTCTCTGTCCACATACCCAATGCCAAGCAGCATCCAGCAGCCAAGAGGAGCAGTTTCAGGGAAAGTCCTGCTCATCCTTTCCAACCTTGAGATAGCGCATGCACAATCCGGTCAGCATATAGGAGTTGCAAGGGGACAGAGCATGCTCAGTGCAGACTGGAGATTTGGAGAATTTAGCTGTCAAACTCTAACTAGACTCCACTGAGCATGTGCCGAATTTGGGCAAATTTTCACAGACAGTAAAAGGCACAACTCTGACACCAGGGCAACCCTGCCCCAATGACAAATTTCAAGTATCTTGTTCCACAGCAGAGAGGTGCTAAGTTTTTCAATGAAAGAGTTGTAAGAATTATTCTTTTACATGGGCAAAACGTGTTTTTCCATAACCTTGTTCTTGGAAACAGCTTTATAATTTTAGCTGAAACTTGCCAGAAACGTTCCGTCTCATGCAGATCTCTAGCATGGAAATTTTCATCCCGAACAGTTTAAGTTTGTCAAAGTTATAAGCAACTGAAACACAATCTTATAATGGAAAATGCATGCAACCTTAACTACAGGTATCACTTTCTGAGCCATCTATGTTATGTTTATTATTTTTATATATTTAGGAGCAACCAACTAATCCTCATCCATTTATGTTTTTTCATCGGTAGAAGCCTTACTCCCTGTTCAGCTAGTTTTATTTATCAGCAGCAGGCAGTGCCAGCCAAATCAGCATCTTTTAAACAACTGGTTTAATAGAGCAGCTGTCGAAGGAATACTGGAACTGCAGCATAGAAAGGAGCACCTGTGCCCCCTCTCAAGATTGAGGAGCCATTCTGGATGTTGAGGGATGGGGGCATGCTAAAGAAGAAACTCTTCATGCTCAAAGATAGTAGAATTAGCTGGAGGTGCTGAAAGGAGCACTCACTCCACAAAAATTTGTGGCAGCCTGGGTAACCATGGGACAAATCTCCTCCCTGAAGAGATTGAATGGACATCTGACAGGGTGGTGAAGGAGAAAACAAGGTTTGGCAGAAGTCTCCTGAGGAGTATACTGGGTCTTTTACAGTGAAGTTGCCTCTAAGCTCTCTGTTGAGCAGATCTTTTCTAATACCTTCCCCCACAGACCTTAAGATCAGCACTGGAAAGACAGAGCAATTGAGGGCTGTGACCCACCCCAGTTCTCTCTCCCCAAGACCTCTCTTTTCTTCATTCCAGGTTGAGATAGGCACACTCCCAACTCACAGATGAGGTGGCACTACATTTAAAAGGTTAAAAGGTTTCTAAATTCTTATTGCCCCAATGAAGCTTTTCCTTTTCTTTTTAAAATTTATAATGTATACCAAACCATTGCAACCACTTTACAGCCACAAAGAAAAACAAGGACACAATTGCCTCCTATCTTTTCCATATAATGAACTCTAATAGGAAGTTTCTGAAATCACATCTTACCTGCCAAAATGATTTCCGAAATATATAAAAATCCATTTCAAAAGCAGCAGTAAATATTATAGCAGGTGTGAACATATGAAGAAACAGGATCGGATCAATCTTTGCAATGTATTCTGTCAAAATAGTAAACTGACAATACAAAAGAAGGTAAAGTACACTTATTAAGTGATTTCTGGAAAAAAATAATATATATTATGGAATTGGGGGGGAAATTAAAAGGTTTTTTCTATCTGTAAATCTGCAAGGATATTAAGTAATCATCATTCTGGACCAACTGGTTTCTCTTTGCTGTTCAAACTGTCAAGACAATATGATCAATCACCGACTTCTAAATATTTGTCATTCTCCTCTCACCAAACTGCACTGCCTCTTTTAACAATTTGGACCAATGGGCTCCAAGTAACAGTGCACACAGGTTCCCCAGCTGGGAAGGAAAAGGCAATTACAAAATGACAATGCTCAGCACCCACCTAAGGCAAAGCATCTGTGAAACGGACAGTAAAAGTCAGTAGTGCCTTGTAACAAATATATGTAGACTGCCAGATGACGGCCTTGCACAACTCTTTCACAGAAGGCCTTTCCCTCTAAACCTAGGAACCTAGTATGAAAGATACCTGGGGAGAAAACATTGCAGTTTTATATACAGAAATAAATGACGGTTACTAGAGTTCTTTGAGATGGACTCTGCATATTCACATTCTTGGGATGCACCAACCAGTGCAGCTTGGATGGTGGAACCTGCTGATACAGTGTCCATTAGAGCACACATGCACCCCTCCTTCTCCTTCCCTCATCATTCAAGCACATTCTGAGGAGGAGGCTATAAAAGGGGGCATGGTGCCACCTGCTACCTCAGTTCCTGACACTGCTAATATAGAGTACAAAATTGATTAAAACTCAGCAGAAAAGGGGAAGGCAGACTGGGAATATGAATATGCAGAGTCTACCTCAAACAACTCCACCTACATGCAAGTAACTTTCATTTCTCCTTCAAGTGTCCTCTGCATATTTTTATTCTTGGGATCGTTTGGCAAGCAGTAAATAAAAAGGTAGAGGGACACGGGGTCCTCCTAATTAAAGATTGACCCACTTGGTCCACAATCATTGACTTTGTACAAGGTGGCACACCATCCCTTCAGATTGTCATCTGTGGCAATTTATCTATTGCAGGTTGGTCAAGGGAATGCACATTCCTGAATAGGTTGTCAGAGTCCTCCTCCTACTGTAATAACTCTTTAATTGCTAGGGATAAATGGCTGGGATGTGAAAGAGGATGGAATGGTTGATCCCACCGAGTGACGAATAAGTGAAAAATTGGCCAATCACAAGAGAATTACCCAGTGTAGAGAGATCGTCTCATGGTGGAGAACTGATTTAGTGGCCCAACGCGCCCCCATGCTTTTGGCATGATCCCTAGCCTCTGGCAGCCGGTAAACCTTACAGAAGCCTAAAGGCTGTTCTAAGTTACATTGGAGAACTAGAGTAGTACACCATAGGCCCAAGTTCAAGGAAGCACAAAGGGCATCTTTGCATCCCACATCCACCCCTGAGCTACACACCCCTCAGTTTTAGCAAAGCATCTATGCGAGTATCCGGATCCCTCCCTATTTCTGTGATTATCTGAGCCAAATACTTTGGGAACAGAAATGTCTTTTCCTGAATTTGCCCAAACAAGTACTCCCATCCTTCTGTCAATCCTCGTTCTAGTAGTCCCCTGCAGGGTCCAGGGAGCTCAGTAGGGGATTACTAAAGTCTTGTGGTTCTAGATATTTGCTTCATTAACGAATCCTTTATCAGAACTGAAATGTCTGATGAAGTATGCCTCCTCTGAGGAAAAAGAGGATATAAGAGGAGGAAGAGAAGATGGTTTAACCTTCCTCTCAGAGACCATGGACCTTTTAAAGCTTTTCCTCTCAATCTTAACCTACATTAGAGTGTGTGGATGGAGAAACAGAGAAGTGAGAGGACAAAGAAAGGAGGTAAGCAGACCTGCATAGGGAAGTGAAGTAGCCTTAACACTGAATGGGACTTTGGATTGATAACCTGACCACTAAGGAGAAGATGTCTGGATAAATCACCTCCATAAAACATTTCTTACATGATTAATAAGCCCTTTGGCATCCTAAAGCCCATGTTTTATGGTAAGAGTCTGATAGGAACATCCCCTGGCACTCCTGTGGAAAGAAGGAAAACTACAGTACTGAGAAATGTGGCGTCCCCAGCCTCAGCAAATGAAACTCTCTGATGTGTGTCCCGAGTTTACTGGGACTTTCGAGGGGAAGAGGGGTTGAAATGCTGTGGTATTCCACAGTGTCAGGTTGGCCTCTGTGATGAGTGGAGGAGCTGGAGCATTCAATCCAGTAAGGCGAACTTGCAGACAAGTAAGGGGCTTTCTTTAAAGTGCTGCCAGCTCTAGAGGAGCACAAACGCCAAAAGTGGGATCACTGGGGCACAGTGTGGAGGATTTTTCAAAATATGCCACCTATCCTGAGAAGTAAAGGGGGAGGTTGAATTCCTAATGTTGACAAAGGTGGTGGTCTCACCACTGGAAGCCTGAGATGAAGGGGAGACAGAATCTCCTGGTTTGTGACGGCTACCATGGGTCTTGCTGTTAGAAACTCTTCTGCCTGCCCTCTGAGAAAGAACTTCCAAGACTGCTCCAACTGTTTGCAAGGGAGAGCAAGAAGGGGATTCAGAATGATGACAATATGAGCCTGCTGCTAAAGAAATTTGTGTTTAGCGATGCCTGTCGCATTTTCTGCCTAACCAACTAGCTGATTGCTCAACAAAGAGCCACAGGAGTCAAGGCTCAAAAAGGATCTTCTGCCTGGAGTCAAGGCAGAAAACAAAATGAGAAAAGCACAGGAGAGAGTCTGCAGAAACTGAAGCTGGGCAGGGAGAAAATACCTTGGAAGCTAGTGAGTGGCCACTCTGTTTAACTGCAGTGAGAAATCTATTAGAACAGAATGTTGTATAATTTTTCAAGATTTCTAATTATAAACATAAGTAATTACACTAAAATTATAATCATAAAAGAAGCATCATTATCTTTTAGGTCTAAAGTTTGACTTAAAAGTGTTAAAGCACAGTAGGTAATGGCCTATTGACTCTAAATACCTAATTAAAAAAAATCCACCATTCTATCACAACAAAATTTTAAAAATACTAACAAATCATTGCATTACTTATTCCGCATCATACAAGCTTTTTGTTCTGTTGATGCATATGCAGAGATGCAGCAACAGTTTAGTGTGTTACTGTGGACTAAACATAAATTTAAGACTGAGCGATGGTTGGGTAATAAAACCCATCTCTACCACTAATTTGCTGTGTGGCAGAGTGAAATTATTTAAATCATCAATTTTAATCACAATTTAAATCAGCAAGCAGGAAACCTTGAGTTAATCATTGATTTTAATCTTCTTCTGTATTTGTACTTTTTAGTTATTTTCCTAAAGAAAGGATAATTCTCATTAGTTGGTAACCATTAAAACATGTTGATGTGCAACTAAACTTTAAACTACATTTGGTGTTTCTTTTTACTAAACAGAAGGACACACTATATCTATACACATTTAAGCAATTATATAGCTTATCTTACATTTATTCACATTTCTTACTTACTAGATGATGATTAATTTTTTTACTTGTGATTTGTGTCAAGCTCTATTTGGAAATTTGAATTCAATTAAAAATGCACAAAAATGGCATTTTACAACATTTTTCGTAGTTAACTAAAACTACCCTACATGTGTGGGATACACAAGAAAAAATATTATCAAATCCTGTTTTAAATTTAAAACTAACTGATTTATTAAACAAGATATTATCTGTAGGTAGTTAAATGAACTGAATATTTCTGGTCAGCAATGTCCTTCAGGATTTTAGATATAGTAAATCTCATCCTTTTACATCTAGTTTTTATTCACAAGCTTTTCTACTTTTTTCTTCAGTTGGTTTCTTAACTTTAAATGAACTAGTCATTGAACTGAACTAGGTGAATAAACCCAAATGTTTTCTCTGCACCTACAGAAGAGGCTCAAAAACTGGTTCAGCACTTCAACAAACTCAGGTTACAAGCACTTAGTTAGTAACTTCCACCAATTCAGTGGTTTGACTTTCTCTGAAACTTTAACAGCAAACATGTACTGCTTAATATTAATATTTTAATTTCATTTAAATGATTTAATTGATTTTTGTAAGTTTAGGCCTTAACATATGTTGTTATAATTTCAAAGAGGTTTACTTTAAAAAATAAACCAGTATTTAATTTTTTAAAAATCCAATTATATATATAAAAAAAAAGTAAAACTTTTTTTTTTTAAATAAAATCATTTTTATCCACCCCACTGTGTGGCCTCAAACTTGTCATAGCCTCACTGTTTTTCAGTTCCTCTATCTGTAGTTACATATCTGCAGTACCTTGTAGAGCTGTTGGGAGGATTACTATATTTATGACATGAGGAAAAAGGTAAATCACTACACAAGTGCTTTATACGCAGCTTTCCAAATAGGGATTTCAATTTTTTTTTATTAGTAGGCTGATTTCTCTTTAGCACAAGTATGGAACACATGTTTTTAATAATATTAAAGTCAACAACCGTCATTCTACCACACACGTCAAGAGTAATTTCTAGTAATCCAATTGTATCACCCCCAGTTTTATTTACTTTAAAAAAAAATTATTGACTTATTCCTGTTTTACGTCAGTTTTCAGGTTGTGAGATAAGAAACAATTACACTCTTGTCACTTTATTCCACTGACATTTCCTCAGTAAACTATTCATGAATAGGCCCCCAAATGTGTAACAGTAAGCACATAATCTACTGTTTATGTGCAGTAATGAAAAGTGAGGTTTTACCAAAATTATTTTTTCCACAACAGGCAGTCCAGAAACTATACTTTGCAATTACAGTGCCTACCATCTGAGGATCTCAAAATGATTTATAAATATTCAGTATACTATAGAAGACCCTATGAATTAAGTAACTATTATCCTTATCCCACAAACGAGGAAATTGGGACAATTGTGGGCGAAAGCCAGATCTCGAAGCCTAGATTGGAACTTTAACCTCCAGACCAACAGTTCTCAAATATTTTGATAGCATGAACTACCTCTTAATAGAAAGAGCGTTCTTGCAAACCCATCCCATTCCAAGTATAAGGTCTACCTCCCCTCTCATTGACAATCTCATAGCATCCCTGTGCCAACTACAGAAATATCTTGTATGGAAAACTAGTATTAAGTATGTATTTTTAGCTGCCTCTGAATGTTGTTTAGTATCTGGAAACAAGGATACCCATATAGGATAGTGTTCTATGGTCCACCGTTTGGGAACCCCTGCACTAAACTAAAGTCCCTCTCTATTTATAACCCTGTGGGGTGAAAAAAACCAACAAACCAAACAAAAAACCCATGTGTTGCCTTATGGCCCACATTAATAACGGTTATAGTTACTAAATATACAGTACCTCCTTTACAAAGTAGCCCACTACTCCAAGGAGAACTCCAGTCAAACAAAGAATTACATTAATAGGAATGTTTGATTCCTTCAGAATGATCCTCAACAGAGCTGGAAATAAAAAGAGAATATTATACATAAAAACAATATTATTGTATATAATTTCAAAACATGCATCTCTGCTCAGAAACAGCCCAGCAGATCTGACCTGAAATTCTCCTGTACCTGCTACTTGATTTTAGGTTTGCAAACAGGCTAATATAAGAGTTGTGGAAATTTACATTTAACATGCTTAAACTCAATGTTCAACCAGTACTTATTTTCATATCCAGTGCACAACTGCATGTATGTTCCTAGTTCAAGGTCTTGGTCTGACTGGTAAGCACTGATCAGAATCGGTATTTCCCTTCGGCTCAAATGTACAAAGTGAGACAAGCATAACAAAAAGCATTCACTATATCGGCCAATGATATTTTATATTTTCTTCCTTCCCTCTTCCATTTTCTATATCTCGAACTGATTACCTCAATACAACACCAAAATGTTTTATGGACATCTGAAAGTGTTTAACCAAATGGGGTTTTGAATAAACAGCAAAACAATCCAACGTGTGAATTCACTTTAGGGAAGGTATATAGTGAAAGCAGATTATGTAAATCCCATAACGGGGATCTGCAGAGGCAATTTCTGAAGAAGTGTTTCAGTTAACTAGGATAGTGTTATTCAGCATTTAATTGTGCAATAAAGCCAATTACTTGCTTCTTTTTCCTATTTTCAATATCAAGTCTAGTTGAAAATACACCAATGAAAATATACCAGTAAAAAGTCTAACCAACAAGAGCCATATTAGCACCTCCCCAAAAACATTTGCCAAAGTTACATATAACCAAATTCCAAATAGCCTTGTACTGTAGCATCTGAGTATATTATTATTAAGTTCATGTGCTGCATCCCTAACAGTAGAGGACTAAAATCAAATAGCACAAGATACAAGTTAAGCATTATATGGTACTGCAACAACACAAAAAAGTTCCTCCAGACATCTTCAGAATGAGCATGGTAATATGGGTAAAAGTTCTATAGGTATCATGGGCACCTAATACCTCCTTGAGCCTCAATTAAGGGAAAAAAAACCAACAGCATCCATCTAAAAATGCAGACAAAATGAGAGACCTGGCCAGCTACAGTCCACACAGAGTGCTGCTTCATCAATATACATCAGTAAACTTATGATTTCCATAGCCGTCAGGTTATGAAATACAAAATCATAACAGAACAAGCTAGACTAATGGTAAGAAGACTAATTGTTGCTATCAAATGGGCACATTTACAGTTCTTCCAGCTGTCACAGACTTAGTTATGCATCTTTCATATATCAGAATTTGGAAGGAGTATGTAATATTTGGGGTGGGAAGCACACGTCTGTGTGATTATTTCACATGTGGTATTCACCAATAGTTAACATGCAACTATACACATCCAGTTCCTCAGTAAGGTGTGCCTGTTCAAGAGACAGGGCTTCTCTACACAGAGCAGCAATGCACACTAGGAGTGGTGTGATTTCTAAAGCACACTAACTTGTTGTACATTAATTGGTCTGTGTAGTCAACCCTGCTAGTGCAGTTTTTAAAATACCCAACACATTACTGTGCTGTAGAAATCATCCCCCTGTAGGGCGCATTACCCCCCTTGTAGATATGTCCTTAGAGTCAAGTACTTTTGTTCTATTTTTCTGAGTATTTTCATGTGAAAATGTGAACCATTTTCACACTTGAATGTATTGATATTAAGAGCATGGGTAAATTTCCTGTGGTTTAGCACACACATCTGGGAAATGACTATACCTTTCCAAACTGTTAACTCATGTTTGTGGTATCAGGAAATGTTCTCCGGAAAGTGTCTATTTGATATTCTTAATTGTTGATATTTGTAATCTTTCCATTAACAAAAGTATAGCTATTATACACAGGAGCAGCTCTAACCACCTTCCTACGGTAGTACAGTGGCTTTGGCTCTGCAGTAACTGCTGTGCACCCATTATTCTTTTACAGAATAGCAACAACTTTTGCACCTGACACAGATGAGGAACACAAAGATTTGGAATAGAGTTGCGTGGAGACAAAAACACCCCTTTTTGGTTGAATCATGCCTGCTTCTGCAGAAACTCTGGCCTTGATCCAGATATGATGGATATCCATCACAAATCTCTTTTCTGGTTATGGGAGGAGGACTATTTTCTGCCTTGAAATTAAGCTTATTTACATTACACATCTCAAATCCACCTCATGGATTTTACAGAATTATTTCACCCTAAGTGATGTTTATAATTCATATTAAGATATAAATATGAAAAGAAAAAAAGTTAGTTATGTATATTTGTGCCCAAGTAAATCCTGATAAAAATTAAACGGTTATTTTAAAACTGGACCTGAACTGTCAATTGTGTCTTCCAGTGTTACTTCCTTGAATCTGTGATTAAAAATAAGTGGTAAAAATTAAAAGTAAAGAAACCAAATAAGGAGAAATAAAAAAAATCCTCATTTTAGCTTAAGAAGAGAAAATTAAAGTTCAAAGCCAACACAACTAGAAAATGGGAGGTTTTGCCTTTGCTTTATAATGTGACTTTCTGCAAAGAAGGAGACCATTTATTCAAAATCTGGGCTGCTGTTCCTCACTACACTTTTGCAGGCAGCTTCACCCTTATAGTTTGTTAAGCTTCAGGTCCCCAACAGGGGACTTATAAGAAGTCCTCTCTCTCAGCCACACTTAATTCAGAACTCTGAAATATGCCACTAGACTTCCAGACAGGTACTCTCCTTCGCAGAAAATCAATGAACAAAGTTAAACCCAAATCTCCCTTTATAAGAGGAGCCCACCAGTCTGGATTCTGTGCTCTAAAGGAATTAGCCCTTATACTCAGAAAATAAAAAGTACCTCAGACCAAGCAGTCTTCCTTAACTTAAGTAACACTGGCACTTCCCTCCCCCCTTCTTTGCAACCTGAAAAGCAAAAAGGGGAGCCTGATTAGCATAAATCCACCATGTCAATGAAATGGAAGATTGATGAGGGGATGTGACCAGGGACACAACAAAAGAAAGAAAAGTGGTGCTTGTGGAAGTCAAGTGAGACACATAAAGGGAAGGAGATGAACAGAATGAGGAGGAAGAAGAGTGCAGAGGGAAGCTGAGGTAGGAGGAGGAGAGAGGTAACAAAAGGAGCTGAGAAGCCCAGTGATATAACTTGTGCCTGAAGTTGAGCAGTGAAGGTCACAAGGAGAGGGCAAAAGGTTAGAGATAAAAGGTGAAACTAGTCAAAGTGAAAAGTTACAGCCTAGATGATGTCATAATGCAATTAGGTCTGATCCATTTCCAATAATTAACCACAGACTTTGCTGACACACATGCTGAGATGGACTGGTATCACACAGGCCAAGCAGGTGATTTTCTATTCCCAGAGGTCTGCAAGGTTCACTTGGGTTGGGAGGAACAAGCCGTGCTACATTCATCCAATATGTGACGATACCTGCTTGCTATCATTTCAATATTAGGAGCCCTTAAGTGTCTTACCTCCCAGGGCACAGCTCACAAACACTAGCAGCACAACGAATGGCGGCTTCGTCCGTATGATATGGTATTGTCCATGGAACTCGGTCTCCACCGAGAAAAAGCTGCTGTTTATGGCGCTCATCCTGCCTGAGCCCTGTGTCACTCAATTCACGGGGCTCACAGACAGGGACCCCCACCCCCGAGTGGAGAGAAGGGGCACCACGGCACTGGCCTAAGTCCTAGATGGGCCTTCTCACTGCAAGGATGGATTCCCCACTTGCCCACTGCAAAGGCTCAGCGCAGGTCCTGGGAGCCCTTCTCCCACCCAGTCCTCAGAAGGAGGTGGCGAGGGGCCGTCCCAGGAGCCGGATCCCTCTGCGGGCAGCGCCCAGGCTCAACCTTTCCTGTTCCCACAGGGTCCACCAGAGCCCTCTCTCGGTTAGTTTTAGGCCCGGCCTCGCCCGCCCTTTCAGATGCTCAGCGTGGCCGTGTTCGCGCTAGGAAGCCTCTGCACCACCACCAGGCGCCACCTCAGCCTGCTGCAAGTCGAGTCACGGGCGTGGCGCGAGACCAACCGCCGCTGCTGCCGTTAGGTTTGAAAGTACTCCGGCGCGCGCGCCGCCCTCCGTCTCTTTCGCCGGGATGCGCGCGCGAACCCGCGGAATTAAAATGCGGCTGTCGAAGCAGCACCTGGCTGTGTGTGTCCGTGTCCTCAGCGGCGCGAGCCCCGCGCGCCAGGTTCACCTGCTCTAGCCGCCGTTGGGTTTGAAGCGCCTCCAGCACTCACTGCCAGTTTTTCCCGCGCGGGGCGGGAGGCGCGACGAGCCAGCGAGCGGGTCAACCTGTAGGACGCAAACAGCGCGCGGCGAAGGGGACTCGTCTGTGCAGAACCTTGTGGCCCCAGGACTCGTCGTGACTCCCTCCCAGGCTGGGGGCAGGGGCTTCTACCCCGTATCCCAGCCCTGTAGCCGCTGCTCTCCCCCTTTAAGGAGAGAGCGGGGCTGGTGAGAGGAGAGGGGGCCAATATTAACTAGAGCTGATCGATTTTCCCTCCGTCCAAACTAAAAACAACCCAGAATCTTCCCCATTGCGTCAAACATTTTGAAACACTTGTTTTCACTCCACCGTCCCACAACTCACATTTTACTTGTTCCCCATTGGGAAAAATGGGGGGAGGTAAAAAAAATTGACTACATGCCACTTTCACTTTTTAAATCTAATTTAAAAAATCCCACTTTTCCAATTGAAAAGAGTGAAATGGAGTAAAAACGCGTGAGAAAGTGTGTTTTGTTTGACTTCCACTCCCTCCTCCCCTTTTTCTACTAGAATAAAGGGGGAAACCACATAACTGACATGTTTTGGTTTTTTTCAGAAAAACAAAGTTTCCACAAAATCTTTGTTTTATTCAAAACCAAGTTTTCAGCTAAAACTTCTGATGAAAACTTTCCACCCAGTTCTACGATCACCATCAAGTAGGTGGGTTGGCCAGTTGGCTCAAGATAAACAGGCTATGGAACCCTGTTGTGTCCACGAGCCACACCTCCCTGCTAATGATGAGGGAGGCTGCAACCTACTCCATTTTATAGAGCACCCCTGCATCCAGCAATGCAAAAAGGCCACCTTAATTGGGTAGCTGAGGATTTCCCTGGTGCAGGGAAATCTCTGGGTTGTTTAATGTCAATGTCAATGTTTCTGCCTGGCCCTGTTGGGAGAGGAGGGGGCATGGTCAGAGCACACAGCAGTCTGGCAATCCCTGGCTCTCATGAAAACTCTGGAGGACCATTACTGCTGATGCAAGATAGAACAGCCCCAGAGCTCTTGGGGGAATAGATCTGTGCATGAGGCTTTGGGTAAGTTGCCAACACAGCACTTCAGATGGAAAAATATTCTGCAATGCTGATTTTAGTCAGATACTAAATAAGACCAAATTGGCTTTTTTCCACTTCCACTTTTTTCCACTGCTGCTATCTGGAACTGTTGCAAACAAGCTGAAATGTAAAACGTTGTTTTATTCCAAAGGGAAAGGACGCTTCATTTGCTTAAGCACTTTAGACATTTAAAAAGACCAAACACACAGTGAAGATTTTATTTTTACTTTGCCACACACACAAAAAAGTTTCCAGGCCACTGCATAGCAGAACTGTTTTCTCTGTTGAATTCATGATGGTCTTGCTTTGAATGAATATTATATTTAAGACAACACAAAACTACTGTAGTGGTGTCTTTTTTACTCTGCATAGGACAGAGCTTTGGTATTGTTGACATTTTTATTCTGCAAAGCTCTGGGAAAAGATCAGGTGCAGAGTAGGCATACTGGCCTTCCTCCCCCTTAATCTACTGAAAATACTCAAATGTATTACTGCCAGATTTTCAAACAGAAAAAAGGGCAGTATGCCACATTATATATCAAAAGTGTCGATGTCTGTTATGATCCTGAAAGCTGTTGAGCACCTCATTTTCCACTGAAAGTTGTACAAGTTGTTGGTACTCAGCAGATGCAGGTCAGGTTCATAGTGTCCAACTGTGGTACTTAAGTAAGCAAAACTTCTCTTGACTACAATGGTGATAGGACAATTATAACTTCAAAATAATTCTGGATTTGTACAACTTCTGTTGAGTCATGCTTGTTAAAATTTCATGGACTCCACCATTTCAATAATCAAAAATTCTGTGAAACTCCATGCTTCAAGGAAATCAGATTGAGCCCAAGCATGACTTTTCTGAAGGGAATGCAAAACACCAACTTTTCCCATAATCGGTACTCAAGATGTGAAGTAATCCCCTAAAATTGAACTGTCTGATTTAGTGACATACCACTTAGATAAGAAATCAACTAAGTTACTCCAGGATTGAATTGAGGCTCATATGTCAAAATATCATGCTAATTCCATTTCATATTGCTGCTTTTTTTTTTTTTAAGTCTTCAAGGTACTGAATCTGCCCTTTACATTTCATAATTGTATATCTTCCTTGTATATATCTACCTTTTTATGTTGTATATCATTCTAATATACTTAAATACAAAATGCATTGTACTTGATTTAAATATCAACTTGTATTTTAAAGCTCATTTTGTATTACTTTGAATGGGTTTTATGTTTGAATTCAAGATGGTTACTGATGATGATACAGTTTTACTATGGTTGATTGTAATTTAAAACTGTTATTTTGAAATGGATAATATTTAGATTTATCAACTCTATTCTCAACTTTAAAATAAAGCATTTAAGAAAAAGTATGGTAAATAGACGTCATTAATTCAGAATAACTGAAATAAAGTCTCAAAATGCAAAAATCACAGCATCTGTAGAATAATAGTTTGGGTCTCATCTAAATGCAAAACTATAATTTAATCATAGGAACCTATTGCATCATGAGTCATGAGCACAGTTTAAGAGTTTTCTAAGCAGCTACAGAAATTTCAATTGAGTTATTATGCTGCTGTTTTCAAATAAACTAATAGTGTTTGTAACATAGACAAGAATTATTAAAAGCAGTCAATCTTCAGATTGTTTAATATTAAAATTTATCAAATAGGAAGTAAATATTACTTTATCTGATGTACAGAAAGAATATAATGGAGTCTGATGAAGCATCTGAGAATATCATGCAAATATATACAAAGAATTATTCACATGGGTACCCCGGTAAACAAAATTCTTCAAAATACTTCAGACTCTTCATGCTTCTGTCAAATCATTGTTTGAATTGAGGAGCTTCAACACTGTTTTATTTCTAGAACATAATATAGAGTAATTGTTTCTTCTCTCCAGAATGAGTGATGGTAGGAGACTTTACCCATGCAGACCTCCAGCTTAATTTCAGACTGCACCCCTCAACTTTTTCTAGAGAAATATGTAAGAATTACATAGTGACTCAAGACTCTGTTTTGATTGTTTCTCAGGATACATTACTGTATACTGTAATTTATTTTAATCATATTCCTCTTGATCTTTTATTCTGTTACTCCTTTTTTATATAAAATTAGTTGTAAATTAATGTATCTCTTGTACCAAATGTCATTTTTTGAAATTATATAACATGGCCTGGTGTAGTGAATAGATGGATTGTAATAGTATATGTAGTATACATAATATACCTAGTACAAATTTGATTCAGATAACAGCTAGAAATTATTAGTTGATATCAGTATAACTTGGACAAGAAAATAGCCCTTTATTTAGTAAAAATCTGTACTATTTAGCTCTATTTGACATTGAGCTGCAGAAGCTAAATGGACAGATGGTTCACTCAGCCAAAATTGAGCACATTCACCCTGCTCCACTGCATTAGACCAGAAGTACAAAATGTAGAAATAAGAAAACAGTGGCAAAGGCTTTGGAAAGACAAAGAAAATTACCTTTCTCTTATTACTATCCATTTTCATGTTTTTCCATCCATTTTCTCTTTTCTTGGTTTGTTAAAGAAAAAACAGCCTCTACAGAGGTGAAAAAATGTAAAATAATCTAGAGGTTTTGTGGGAGACCTATGGAATAAATATTCTATTCAGAAAACTACATTAAAAGAAATTATGAGGTTACAAACTGAAGTTCTATATCATCTTCATATCCGATCCGAACAGTGCCAAATCCAACATGTCCAGCATCTCAACTAAAATAGTCAAGATGATCATGAAGGGCAGCTGGATGAAGTTGAATGCTGAAAGCCTGGGATGATGTTATTACGGAAAGTACTTTAAAGAATTTGCTACCTCTATAATGTTATTCTCCACTGAGTGTAACTCCTTAGATCATTAAGACAGTCCACAGCCTTGTGGCCACTTGGGCCTCCTTACTGCTTCTGGATACTGTGACAATTAGGGTCCAGACACCCCAGAGGGAAAACAGGGGCTCTGACTCCCAAATATTAAGCAATTAAATCAACTGATTGTATACAATATTATTGTACTATAAAAGTGCATCAAGCAAGGTCTTCTCTGAAAGCTGGTGACATACTGGTCACAAATATCAATGTGTGATGCATGTATGAGTGGTGTATAAAGAGTTATGTATGGCCTGGTCTACACTAACCCCCCAAGTCGAAGTAAGGTACGCAACTTCAGCTACGTGAATAACGTAGCT
>NW_020664445.1:0-46395 GCF_002925995.2 Terrapene triunguis | reverse complement strand
CCCCATCCCTATCCCATCCCCTGCACCCCCGCCTCCCGCCCCATCCCTATCCCATCCCCTGCACCCCCGCACCCCGCCCACATCTGTACCATTTTGTTGTCACAATCGTGGCTACTGCTCATGGGTGGACTGAGGCCAGTTCACTCTCCACTCGTGCACACTGTAGCCCCCTGAATAGCTATTGCACAGGAACTAGTTTTGATCGGTACCAACCTGGCCCGGGTCTGAACTAATTTGCATAGCAAGGGCTCAGTATCCTAAGTACATGCCGAGGTCAGGGAACCAGTACACGTAATAATAAGAAATGGAGAGTGGTCAGGGAAAGAGAGTGGAAGTCAATTAAAGGGGCAATAGAATCCCCACATTTAGTTATTTTAAAGCAATGTCTTCTTGAACTACGTGGAACTTAAAAAAAATCTCTGCCTGTGTGTCCCTCTGCCTGTGCCCTTCCCACCGAAGTCTGAGGGTGATGCTAACAACCAGGATGATGTGGGGGCAGGAAGCCTAGTCCCACAGTGAGCTGGCCCTGAGGCCTACAACTGCCATTAGCAGCTGATCCTGCAGCCTCTGACAGGCTACTTTTTCTCCCCTTGAAATCCCTTAAGAGTTTCAAGCCCAACCCAGCAGCCAGTAGCAAGTGCAGGTGCATGTGTCCATGCGAACCTGGCATGCATGCCACTTCTGACAGGAGCGCTCCCCTCATTGCCTGAATAGGAAGTACGGCACTTGAGGCCCTCAACAGATGTGCCCCACTGGGGACTTAGCACCACCAGTAGGCTCCACTGTGGAAGCTAAGGAGTGTCCACCTGGGCTTCCTGCTCCAATGAGGTGGGGGGAAAGAAGCTATTCTAAATTCTTCCACTTTCCAAGAAGAGGAAGAAGTAGCTTATGCTGTTCACTGCACCCCCTGCACCCACCCATGCAGAGGAGTGGAAGAAAAACAGTTCTCAGGCAGCCTTCTCCCACAGAAGAAGGATGAAAGTGCTCTTAGTGTGTGGAACAGACTGGCATGCCGCTTCCCAAAAGACATCTCCGCCTGAGGACTTCCAAGAAGATCACTCCTGCTGCTGGTGAGGGCTGTGGGATATCTCCCTGGATAGAAGCTCTGTGTATGTAGGTAGACACACATGGGTGCCCAGGACCCGATTTTCAAAAGTGCTCAACACCCACATCTCCACCTGAAGTCAGTGAGAATTGTGGGGGCTCAGTATCTCTGAAAATCATAGCTGCGTAATAGCCCAGGGAATTTCACCCATGATTCCTCCATTGAGTGTGTGACGGGTTGGATCACAGAAACCCTCTTGGGAGCTGCCACCTGATGTGCCAAGACTACTTCTGCCCCTGCTTTCCTGCCAGCTCGGGTCCCCAGCACCCTGTCTTGCTGAGCCAGACACGCCCATCTGCTCCAACACAGACCCAGGGTCTGAATTACTTGCCCTAAAGCTGCAGGTTTACCTGAAAGCAGCTCACATAAGTGTTCCTCTCTTTAACACTCAGATGTCCAACTCCTAATGGGGTCTAAACCCAAATGAATCCGTTTTACCCTGTAAAAAGCTTATACAGGGTAAACTCATAAATTGTTCGCCCTCTATAACACTGATAGAGAGATATGCACAGTTGTTTGCTCCCCCAGGTATTAATACATACTCTGAGTTAATTAATAAGTAAAAAGTGATTTTATTAAATACAGAAAGTAGGATTTAAGTGGTTCCAAGTAGTAACAGACAGAACAAAGTAAGTCACCAAGCAAAATAAAATAAAATGCGCAAATCTATGTCTAATCAAACTGAATACAGATAAGATCCTCACCAGTTCCAGAATGCTCCCTTTTACAGGCTAATCTCCTTTTAGCCTGCATCCAGCAATCACCCACACCCCCTGAAGTTACTGTCCTTTGTTCCAGTTTCTTTCAAGTATCCTGGGGGGTGGAGAGGCTCTCTATTTAGCCAGCTGAAGACAAAATGGAGGGGTCTCCCAGGGGTTTAAATAGACTTTCTCTTGTGGGTGGAGACCCCCTCCTCACTCCTATGCAAAGTCCAGCTCCAAAATGGACTTTAGGAGTCACCTGGGCAAGTCACATGTCCATGCATGACTCACAGTTTTTACAGGTAGCATCTATTGTTTACATGCTACCTTGAACGTCCTCAAGTAGACTTCTTATGTGGATTGAAGCATTCCAAGATCCATTATCCTTTAAGTGTTTTTTGATTAGGTACTTAATTTCAACATTCCTTTCTCCGGGAACTGACCAAATGCTCTACTAAGGTTATTTAGAAATCAAGCCAGTACACAGACAACATTCATAACTTTGAATACAAAAATGATACATGTATACAAATAGGATTAATACATTCAGTAGATCATAACCTTTACGAAGATATGTTACATGGCATATGTAGCCTAAAACACATTCTAAGCATATTTCCATAAAGCCTTATGGGAGGTACCATCACAGAGCGCATGTTGTAACCATCAGCATGAGTCAAGTTACTGTTGTAGTGGGGGAATTTGCTATGGGGAGGGTATTTCTTAGGGTTAGTTGTATGGGTTACTTGGAGTGAGGGTATTGCTGTCGGGAAAGGTGGGTGGAATGCAGGATGAACAGGATAGGATAACTGGGGTGCTGGTGAATGGGAGGTTGCTCTAGGTCATCTGAGGATGATCAGAGTTTTGGCTGTAGATGGAATTTATTAGGTGACAGGGAAATTGATTAGAGGGCTTCCTCAGGGATAGGACAGGGGAAGAGCAGTCAGGGGAATTGAGCAGGGCATGGAAGGAAGCAGGAGGTGGAGTTTCTGAAGAGTCAGTGAGAAGTGAAAGAGTTAAAGAATAAACAACTCTGGCACTTCCCAGCCTATATAATAGACACTCCTTTATGAAAAGAATTACTGTTAACTGCTGCCCAGAAACAGTATCAGAGCAAAGCTTTTGATCTACTGGTGTGTGGGTTATGTCAAAATCAAGATGAATTTTAAAGTTCACATCACTGTGCTCTTTTTTTGCTTCTCCGCTTTTGCCAGTAAGTATTTTCTTTCCTGTTTCACTGTATTGAGGGGGGGGGGGGGGTATATTTTTCATTTGCTTAGAAACACTGGACCAAAACTCTCAAACTTGGATGTTGGAGTTAGCTACCCATATCCACAGCTGAGCAACTAAATAAAAGTGACCTGATATTTCAGGGATGCTGAAGACTCGCTTATCTTCTTGATTTCCATGTTACTCCTGGTAGTAAGTACAGTACTACATCCTATCGCATCTGGAGGATCAAGTCCTGAGAGTCAATGGGCTAATTTCTACAGTCCTCGGTCTTTCCTCAGCCAAAAGCTGAGCAAACTGCAAACTGCAGGATTTGACCCAATATTCTTTCATTTAACTGTGACCTTTCTATAAGGGGTGGATGGTCAGTGCTTGGAATTGTATTACCTGTTTTTGCCCTATCTTGCAGCTCTGATTTTATTATTTGTTAAGAAAGAGCCTCTATTGTGCTAGGCACTGTATAAATACATAGAGTGAAATGGTGGCTGCATTGAAGTCTGTAGGAAATCTCCCATTGTCTTGAATGGGGCCAGGATTTCACCCATAGAGGGATCATGCTATTTGCAAGCAGCTCACAGTGTTGGGTGTGATCTGGGGATGCACAGGGACTGTGCCTTACAATGCTCCTGTTTGTGCGGGGGGGGGGGGGGGGGAGGTGTGTGAATAATTTGTGACACTCCTTTAAGGGATGCAGCATATTCCATCCCCCTCCCCGCATAACCAGCCAGTTCCACTGGCCAGTGTATGGGGGGAGGGAGAGAAATTATGGCTTTGTTTGCTCCTGGCCCAGTTTCTGCTGGTGGGGGGAATGTGGCATGCAGCCCCAGATACTGCCCCGGGCACCAGAGCTGTGACCTAGGTAGCCCTGGCAGAGACTGCCTAAGGGAAACATTCATATTGCCTCGTACGGTTCGATGCAGTTCCGCACACTCTTTTGCCCATCGTTAAAGACAGTCCCTGCCCCAAATCTTCCAATCTAAATTAAAACAAGACACAACAAATGATTGTAGCAAACATACTGAGGGAGGACATGGAGCACATAGTTACATAGATTAATTCTATGCACATTTCACTAAAGTTTGATCATGGATGCAGTTTTCACCACTTTAAGCTTAGGTTTTGATTTCATAAGAACAAATTGTATTTCAGAGGAAGGCACAGGAAGATATGAAGGACTAAATAGAACTGGACAATTACCAAGCTACGTAAGATCTTTCTTTCTTTACTCTGTTACATGTATGAAATATTGTTCAATAGAACTGAGCACTTGTTATATTCATTTGAATTTTTAAATAAATTTGCTGTGACTGTCTTGCACCCTTCTGCTTTCCACAAACAGTCTAACAAACAAGTTTACTGGCAGGAATGACCAGGGAATAGATAATTTTAAGTGACAAGGCACAAAAAGCAAATTTTGAACTTTTAAACACAAGTATTCAAACTGGAAACTTGAGTTAAAATTTCACTCAGCCAATCAGGGACCAGAAACATATCTTTTGATTTGTGTCTGATCAAAATTACTCCACGCAGCTCACATTTTAAATATCAAATGCTCACTACAAATTCCTCATTAACAAGCTACAGGCAGGTAATTGTTCCCAGAAATTATTAAGCAAAAAATTTTGAATAGATAATAAATATGGAGAAATCACTATCTGTTTGCAGACAATGAAACAGGCAAAATTGATTGAAAAAAATATTACAAATTATTCACCCAGCTCTGTTGCTCACTGTCATCAACCTGAATTCATCCCATTCCCTGTCTGCTATTTTCTGTATATATTATTATAGAATACATGGGAGTGGAGTGTATATTTTTTTCTATAAACACACATGGCAGAGCCAGTCTTGTGTAGTGGTGAAAGCAGGGGACTGTGAGTGAGACTGGTACTGTACCCCAAATCACTATTTTTCTGCTGCTTCACCATCTACCATCCATGGGAGGGACTGTGCGTCATTGCCATAAATTTTGTAATTCACATGTGAGACTTGACACCTGGGAATTGCAAAATTTACCGTGTGTGAGATAGAAATAGTTATGTATAATAGTAGTAGGTGCCTTTTTGATTGGAAACAGCAAACCTGGCATTAATGTTGATAGTGCTGAAACTGTGAAAACATCTATTTATGCAGTTCTAACTCTCGTTGCTTTGAAAGTGGAAGTGACATTTTTCAAATGTCTGGCACTGACAAAAGTCAAAGGTATCTAGAGGCAAAATTTTAGAGGGATATTCAGTTCCTGTCACCTTGTGTGCAAGACAATTCTAGTCCCCTGATCACTCCCCTTTCCATAAAGGGAGACCAGAGAGAAAGTTTGTATCTGAGTGTTACAGGAATGACTATTGAACATGGTCCAGCATTGGACAGGCTATTTAGTTCCCTTTGTGATCTAAATGGAGGTGGTGGTGCATAACGTAAAAGAAACATTCTGTACAAAAGGGTTTAACTATGCCTAAGACTATGTAACATCAACTGATATTTGCTTAAACGTAGAGAAAGTTACTGATGACTTTAACTCCCTGGCAAATGACCAAGGACCACATCTGCTCATTCAGCATTTCCATCTTAATCAGTTCCACATTACCCATCCGTTAAGGTGGAACTTTGAGTTTTCTCTTATTTCTGTTGGTAAGTGCTGTACTTAGCTCTTCCCCCAAAAGGGTAAGGGGGGAGCGTCTCAAAGACACAACTGCAAGTTAGGCACCTAACCGCCCTTGACTTTCACTGGGAGTTTGGTGCCTCGCTGCCAATGAGGCCTTTGAAAATCTTCCCCATTTCTAATGTTGTTACTAGCCAAGGGGTGTATAAAATTCTCTGATTGAATGTAGGTGTCATATGCACATTTCATTTTAGCAGTAAAAATTACTCTTCCATCGAGTACAATGAGTGCTGTGTGAGCTAGTGGCCATGGGCCAGACTTTGAGTTACACTCGATGCTTCTCTCCTGGATTCAGTGGGGATTGCTTGGGGTGTGTATATCAGGGCCGAATGTAGCCCTCTGATAGGTATTCACTCTGGCTTTCTCTAAATAATGAAATACTGATCTCATGATTTTTCTTTCAATTTTTCCAGCCTGTTTGTGTTCATTACATCCTCAAACCAATGTGTATTTTGTATTATCGCCCTGTCTGTGGCAGTGACGGGACAACCTACCGGAACAAGTGTGAGCTCTGCAGTTACTGCAGGTGAGATTCGTACCAGTGCTCTTTGTGCCATCTGACTGAAGATGTGCTGAGCTGCTGAGGCAGATTGTTTCTCATCGGTGGCATATAATAGGCAGGGGAAGGGTGCAATGCAAGCTTGCCTGGTATTTTCCTTTTATGTAAAAAGACACTGGAGTTGACAGCAAAGTTTTCAGTATCTGTTTTGGGTGTAGGAAGTCTCTATTCAGACTGGGTGCATTGTGCATCTGATCTATGAAAGCAGTGCCCCAGAACATTGCGTACCTGTGACCCAGCTTGAGAAAGCTTGATTGTTTTTTCTTGTTTTCCTTAGGGAACATGACAAGAATATAAAGATTGTAAAGGAAGGAGCATGTTAAAGATTGAGGATACCACCATCTGTCTTGTCTTGCATGCCCTGGAATCCTTAAGGCTTATTAATATGTAATCCTGCCGTGGTGCCAAGGGGCTGACTAGATTTCCTCTTGAGGTTCCTACATTCTCACAACTATGTTAATATTGTACTAATGCTATCATTTTAGTTTGTTTAAAAAATAAAATGGTTGTTTAAATCGTTAACATAAAATGTTTTTTATTCCAAAACTCTGGATTAAAATAATTCGTCGTCTAAGGACACATCACCGATAACCTATTGGTTTGCTAAAAGGTTTTATTAATACATTGTGCTTATTCTTTAACCACTTTGTGGTCAGTGTTGTTTCATGTGCCAAGGCCACCAAATCCCTTGGGTTTTGTAAATAATATTTTAAAGCTTGCTAATGAGACATTCCTTTTGGACAACCCCAGGAAGAATGTACAGCATTGGTGTCTGTTATCACACCTTCCAGGAAGCCATGTGCCCCCGGCATGTTTGATCACTTTAAGCAAATTTCAGATCTGATTTCTAAGGTGGAGAATGTTACATGTTAGAAAACAAGTGCAAGGGTAGCTAAGGGTATGTCTGCACTTCAACCAGGGGTGTAATTCCCAACTTGATGAGAAATATCTATGCTAGCTCTAATTGAGCGAGTGTGGTAAAAACAGACTGTAGCCGCGGCACTGTGAGGGGCTAGCCACCATGAGTACTTGTCTAGTATAACACTGACAGACCACAGTCATCAGGATCAAACCTGGGCCCTTTGGAGCTTAGTGCATGAGCTGAAAGTCAACTGGCTATTAGCTAAGGCTGTAGAGCAGACTCATAATCTCTCTCTCTCTAAGTGGTCTCAGTGCCACTAAAGGGGACACACCACCACACCCAGGAGTGTGTGGGTTACACTAGCATCTCGGACAGGTATGTACTCGGGGTGACGTAGCCCCATTACTGCTTGCCTGGCACTCTATTTTTAGCATGCTAACTTGATCAGAGCTAGTGGGGGTATGTCTCCTCAAGCTGGCAATTATACCCTCTGCTTGAGACACAGACATACCCTAAGGGAGTGTGTGAGTGACAGCTCAAGTGGTGCATTGGTCTTTGGTCAGCCCTGTGCACGGAGGCAGATTTCTCACTTAATATGTGCTAGCTCACACATGTTGAAAACAGACCTTTCCTCCTATGGAAGACAAGGCCTAAGAGGAGACTGAAAGTTAAAGTCGCCACATTTTTCTTGGAGTCCCTGTGCATGTGGATGCCAGGTGAGGTGCACATGCACCATGAGTGGGATCCACATGGGTAGCACATCTCGAAGAATCACAGTTACTGTAACGTAAGTAACCGTGTTTTCCCAAACTATGACTTGAACCTTCTTACATCGTCCTGCTCTGCTCCTCCCTTCTGGCCCCTTGGCATGTAACCTATGTCAGTGTACACCTCCTTACCCTTTTCTACCCACTTGCAGATACTTACTGAAATCATATCTGACTAATTCACAGGTTTTTTTTTAACATATTGGTGTTATCCACCTTTGTTAGTGTTCCTGAAGTGAGGACCCCATCATTGTTTCTTTGCAATTCTGAAGTGAGGAAGAGAAGTTCCTGTAGTACTGCTCATGATCTTCTGTGTCTATGAAGAGAAACCCCCTTCCCAATATTTAACATTTCCCCTTCTTATTTAATAAAGAAGAAGAATCAAGATACTTTATATTAGGAAGCAACTAGAATCCAGTGGGAGGCTTGGGTAGAAGACTCTTGACCAAACCAGATGGCAGGAAGGCAGGTTACAGAGATTATTACAACACATTCGGAGTTGGTGGGAAAACAGCAGTGAGAGGAGATATGTGAATGATTCCCAGTGCATCTCCATTACAGCAAAAATATAAGAAAGAGCCCTGAATACAAATCCTCTCATAGTCTCAATTCAGCGGTCACATGTAGGACAACCCTTACTTCAGGAGAGTATAGCTAGCATCCCAGTACATCTGGAGAGCTTACAAATCGCAAACTCATCTCCTAATAGCATTAGGCAAATGAACAGAACGGATCACTTTCAAATGTCAGTATTTACCAACAATGACTGCACAGCCGATCTAAAATCCTACAGTTTTCCCCTTACTTATAATCAGAAAAACCCTGGCACACACCCTAAACTACCTCTGAATTTGGGATTACCTAATAATAATATCAGTTAGCGCTTACATAGCATTTGATATCTTCAATGCAGCATCCAAACATTCATTCCTCTGTACCACTCTGGTCAGGTAGGTATGTAAGTAGCATGAATCCTATTTACCAGGTGCAGGAACTGTGACGGGATATAAGCTTGTGATTTGCCCAAGACCATACAGTAAAGCAGTAGCAGAACAGAGATTATAATGCAGGAGTCCTTGGCTCCAAGTCTTAACCTATAGTGCTTGCCTGCATAAGGCTAGAATGTTTTTCTTCTGCTTGGTAGAAGCAGCCCAATGATCAGGGCCGGCTCCAGGCACCAGGCAACCAAGCACATGCTTGGGCGGCACCTGGTAAGGGGCTGCCAATCTTGGGGTGGCGGGGGGGCAGCGCGGCACGGCATTCCGCGCGGGGGGGGCGCTCTGGCGGCGCGGCGCTCGGAGGGGGGGCGGCGCTCGGCGTGGTGCTCGGCAGGGGGGGTTCCGGCGGCGCGGCGCTCGGCAGGGGGCGTGGGCTCCGGCGGTGCGGCACTTTTTTTTGCTGCTTGGGGCAGCAAAAAAGTTAGAGCCGGCCCTGCCAATGATCATAATTCTGTCCCATGTTAACCTAGATTTTTACATTTCTATTTTATTCACCATCTACAAAGGTATTTACTGAGGTAAGTTCAATTGCTGAGCTAATGCATTCACCTACTCTCATCTGTATCTGTAGAACTTTACACTGTGATGGTAGCAGTCAGCTACTGCCAAGAGCCCATCCTTGGTCACTGAAAGCCCACGAGGGCCCTCTAGATCTTGAGTTACTACTAAAGCAATCAGGGATGCATCGGGATTAAACATCACTATGCAGTTTTGTCCTTCATCTGCAACAAGCAAGTTCTCATTTGAATCTACACAGACTCCAGAGGGATTCACAAAGGTGAATTTGTTGCCATAGTCTGGTCCAATTGTTTTCTTCAGAATTCTTTCACTGTCCATAATCTTGAGGCAGCAGCCGTGGTATTTTCCACAGAGCTGCCCTTCAGTAACCAGTATCTCTTCACTCTGCCAGGGAAAAAAAGTGATAGTACCCTAGTTAGAGCTGCTAGAATTCCAACGGGCTTGGCTTTACTGCTGGTACTAAATAACCCAGAAATCTATTCCAGAGTTTGGATGCTAAAGGCATATCGGAGTCGCAAAGAAAATTTATTAACAGCAAAAAGAACATTCTTTGAATTCTACTACTACTTAGCTTGTCTACAGCCTAGTGGGTTTGTGGAGAAACTGTAAATGGATCTCACCCTGATCTCGCAAGAAAACCAGTGTCTCTCATTCAACAGAATCATCAGGACTCTACAGAACAAAACCACTCATCATACACTTTGCTCAAACATTCTTCTTACTCTGTGCACTGTTTCAGCCTGTCAGTACAAGAGAGGAAGGATCGTTTGCGGTTAAGGCAATGGACAGAGACCAAGAGATCTGGGGCCAATTTTTAGCTTTGCTATAGTAATCTTGGCTGATCAGGGAGGCGTGTTAGCCTGGCAGTAGGGGGGATTGTTACAGGGCTGTGACACCAAGGGAAATAGCAGAGCCTCAGCATGGAGTACTAGCCTTACAGAATGTTTAATAAAGCTCTGTTTCTTACAATTCTGCCACCTTGTTCCGTAATTTACGGCTAATGAAAGAGTCATCATTAAAATTATTGCTCATCCTAAATTGCAAGCCCATGGGGGCAGGGACTGTGTTTCCCTGTGTTTAGTGCATTTTGGGAACTGCCACAATGTAAATAATTGTGTTAGTAGTTTGTGCTATACTGTACCTTATTGACTGCAATGTGCTCTGGTCTATGAAAGCCACCTATCACGTTCATCTTCAGGATGGCATTCATTCTCCAGTCCACCTCAATGATGTGAACTTTTCCCCCATCTGTCCAGTCTGTAACTGCAATATCATTGGACTTCAGGACTGCCATCCTGTAGGAATGATTCCAGTCCATTTTGGGAGACTTCAGCTGGTGGATCATCTCACCATCTTTAGAGAAGACCTTGATGGGTTTGGATCCATCAGTGACAAGCAACAAGCCATCCTGTGTGCATGCTACATCTCCCAGACCTTTCCTTGGTTCAGATCCATAGGAAAACTCATGCTTATAGCAACCATCAGGGCTGAAGAGCTGGATCTTTTGGTTTCCACTGTCTTTCACAACCAGATCTCCATCCAGAGTCATGGTCACACTGGTTGGCCAGATGAACTTGCCAGGCTCTGTCCCAAACCCTCCCAGTTCTTTGACCAGATTGTTGTAAAATATCCTTTGGATTCCAGAGAACTTCCAGTATTTATTAAATTCAAACATGTCTTTCTAAAAGAAAGAAGGGAATGAGCTTTTAACACTCATTTTCCAGGGTTTCCACACTAGATAAAGCACAGCAGTTCTTGTTGTGGGTTTAAATCATATATCATCAAAGCAGCTTCTCTGGTTGGTACATGCAAAATAGCTTTATTTGTTGATGGTATTTCTTTTTAATTTTCTCTGTGTGAGATGGGGTGTTCTTTCGAAGGGGGTAAGGTGGCCAGGTAGGCCAATTAACTCCACAGGCTGCATCTGGAGGGAGAGCCAGGGAGCAGGGTTGATTGTGAACAGGCTCAGCTGTGCAGGAGAGGCCAGGCAGGCAGCTGGCAATAGACAGGGGGCTTCCGGGAAAGGCTGCACTGCAGGAAGGTAGCAGGCTGTAGTCATTCCCTAGAAGAGAAGTGAGTTGGTTTGGAGCTGGTACTCCTAGGGGAGGACTAGGAAGGAGCATTGAGGGCTGAGTGGCTAGAGCACAGAACTGCTGAGCTGAGGGTCCCTGGACTGGAACCTGGAGTAGAGGATGGTTCCTATGCTGGCCATTGGGGGAAGGGGCACCATCAGGGCAGCACAGGTGAAGACTGCCTGGGACTCTTTGCATAGAAGGACTTTGGGTAACCCCAGAAGGGGGAGACATGGATGGTGGCCTGGCCAGAGGGCCGAGTCATGAAGAGGATACCAGGATTCCTGGAGTGAGGTGGGTCTGCAGGGTGAGAAGACAATGGGAGAGGCACCATCTAGCACTGCTAATCCTCAGGGTGGCCAGCAGGAGGTGCCACTGTGTTGAGTGGACCCCTTGACAATGTGAATGCAATGCTCTTGGAACCGACACTTATAACAGCACAACAGTAACTTACATCAAGCATCACCGTGGACAGGTGTGTAAATTTCACCCTAAGGCATAGATCAGCCCGTGCACATAAATCCTGACTTGTGACATCCATGTTACTGATTTCTTGGGTCCCTCTTGAACAGAGGCTGCCATTCACACATCATAATATGGTGGTTTTGTGTTGTGGACACATGGGATGAGACTGCTGTACTCATTTTCAATTGGGATCAAAGCTGTCCATTGAACAATTTCTAGTTGTGAAAGTCTGGGCTCAGATCTTCCAAAGAGCTCAACAGCAACCAGAGTTCCCAGCGAGGGCAGGGTGTGGGGGGTCTCCCTTGTTCGCAGTGGAAAGCTGCAGCATTCTAGTGTGAAGTACCCAGACTTATTCAGCTGTTTCTAGGGGAGCTGCTGGGTGCTGAGCTTTTTTGAAAATGTGGCCATTTAGATTTATTTGTTCTCAAACTCTGAGTAGCAGAGCATTAGCCCAGGGCATTGTCGCGCGCTGCCAGAAATACAGTATTGGCAAGGAACTAAAAAAAGAAAAAAAACCTTGAAAGCAAAATCAGATATCACTCAAATTATAGATATGAATGACCCGTGACTTTCCAAGTCATGGGGTTTATTAGTGTGACGCTGCCTGACCAGAAAAGCGGCTAACCATTCAAACGGAAAAAAATGATTTGACTGCTGGATATTCATAACTCTGCCCATTCTCCAGCTCATGCCAGGCTGCCCATGCCAATTTGAACCCTGTTGGAGGCCCCAATTCAGCAGAGCCCATGCCCAACATTAAATACTTATATAGCCCAATCAATTTTAGTGGGATTATGCATGTGGTTAAAGTTAAGCTCCTGCTTATGTACTTTGTTGGACCAGGGTCTGAAAATGCATTGCATGTTTAATCTGACCTAAGAGCTACAAGTTCTGTGGAATCCGAAGGATAATTCACAGTTACGTATGCAAGGCATTTGAACTTCAGTTCAACAAAGTATTTAAGCATGTGCGTAACTTTAGGCACATGAGTAGTCCTGGCAGCTTGTGCTTAAATCCCACTGAAGTTAGGTGCTTTGTTGAATCAGGGCTTAGAGGTGCCAAGGAGAAAGTGCAGAGGGACCTAAACAAATTAGAGGATTGGGCCAAAAGAAACCTGATGAGGTTCAACAAGGACAAGTGCAGAGTCCTGCACTTAGGACGGAAGAATCCCATGCACTGTTACAGATTAGGGACCGAATGGCTAGGAAGCAGTTCTGCAGAAAAGGACCTAGGGGTTACAATGAACGAGGAGCTGGATATGAGTCGACAGTGTGCCCTTGTTGCCAAGAAGGCTAACGGCATTTTGGGCTGTATAAGTAGGGGCATTGCCAGCAGATCGAGGGACGTGATCATTCCCCTCTATTCGACATTGGTGAGGCCTCATCTGGAGTACTGTGTCCAGTTTTGCGCCCCACACTACAAGAAGGATGTGGAAAAATTGGAAAGAATCCAGCGGAGGGCAACCAAAATGATTAGGGGTCTGGAGCACATGACTTATGAGGAGAGGCTGAGGGAACTGGGATTGTTTAGTCTGTAGAAGAGAAGAATGAGGGGGGATTTGATAGCTGCTTTCAACTACCTGAAAGGGGGTTCCAAAGAGGATGGATCTAGACTGTTCTCAGTGGTACCTGATGACAGAACAAGGAGTAATGGTCTCAAGTTGCAGTTGCGGAGGTCTAGGTTGGATATTAGGAAAAACTTTTTCACTAGGAGGGTGGTGAAGCACTGGAATGGGTTCCCTAGGGAGGTAGTGGAATCTCCTTCCTGAGAGGTTTTTAAGGTCAGGCTTGACAAAGCCCTGGCTGGGATGATTTAGTTGGGGATTGGTCCTGCCTTGAGCAGGGGGTTGGACTAGATGACCTCCTGAGGTCCCTTCCAACCCTGATATTCTATGATTCTATGATCTGGCCCTAGTGCTGAGATAAGGAACAGGTACCAGGAACTTTTGCACTGTAATCCTGCTTTGACACTGAACTGCCTCTGTGGCCTTGATCCAGTCACTTTACCTCTACGCTGCAATGTCCTCATCTGTCAAATGAGAACGATAGTGTTTACCTGACCGGTGCTGTGAGGGGGTTTCACTAGTGCCTGCACAGCACTTTGCAGAAGGAAAGAACTATCGAAGTACTAAGCAGTCTCCTATTATTAATTGCTTGTCCAGCAGCTTGAAATCACTGGGGATGCTGGGCACTCAGCGGCTTGTAAGGCCAGGCCCTTAATTTAATGTCACAGGATGCAATGAGGATCCAAAGTTTGAAAGGGGAACTGTCTAGAGCCAAAGGCAGGATCCAGAGCCCATTGAAATCTATGGGAGTTTTTCCATTGACTTCGGTGGGCCCTGATTCAGGCAGTAAATTCCCCCATCCCAGTCTCAGATACATCACCTGTTCGTCATCTAGCTCCTTCAGAAAATATGAATCTAACGTGCTCTTCATGCAAACTGATGTCCCTGTGTAGAACCTAATAAAGGAGGGAAAACAGTGTGTTACACTCACACCAATTATCAAGGATTTGCTGCATCATTTGTGATTTTTTTCCAACAGAAAAGACTCCTGAGGGGACCTGTCACAGTGTGGCTGGCCCTTTAAAGGGAGCCAGGGCTCAGCCCCAGCTGTGACACAGCCAATGCCTCTCCCCAGACGGGGAACATGAAGGTAATTTGACCCACTCAGACAGTGGGGGTAGAAAAGGGAGAGACTTTACGAGCTGTAGAAAACAGTAGGGAGTACCTGTAGGAGGCACTGAACTAGGCTAGAATGCTCTCTGCCCGCACTTGGAGGGGTGCTAGAGAGGGACTGTTTGTCAGTGGACTGGCAATCTTGGGAGGGAAAGGGGTGATCTGGAGTCCCCTCCCCAGGCTGTGGAAGAGGGATGGAAACCCTGAGAGAAAGTGGGAGGAAGGACATTTACTATCAAGGTTTTGTGTTTGAGGTAACAGGGCCTGCTGAGAGAGAGAGAGTGGCTCGGGTGGTGAACCTGCCGTAAGTATATTGTCCTCTGGTAGATGCTCTTTATTTCAGATTGAAGATGCCTCGTGCAGGTACCCTGGCATGCTATATATCTGTAAAGTGCCATGCGCACACAGGATGCTATGCAAGGTACAGATCCGGCAAGGCATGCCGGTGTTTAGAATTTAGAGTGCTTAAGAGAGGTTGGAGCATGAGTCCCATTGTGCTTTTGAAAAGCAACACTTTATTTTCTTTTGAAAATCTCATCCCTATTGCTACAAGGCCCATTGCGTTGAATTGGACTGCTCATGTGCTTAAAGTTAAGCATGTTCTTTGCTGGAGCTGAGCCTGAAGAATTAGTCTCCACAGTTTTGCACAACACGATCTTGCATCTTTTCCATAACTTGGAGAAAGCTGTAAATTGGCTTTGAAAACATTCAGTCTTCTGAATGAAACTGCATGACTTGCAGTGTAACCTGATGCGCTCAAACATAGGCTCATCTTCACAGAGCCCAGAGTGCAAATATTTTTCACAAAGTGGGCACATTTTGAATTTGCGGCAAAATGCACAAACGTGCTTGTAATCCGAGCCATGAAAATCTAGGTAATCATAGAGTTTAAGGCCAGAAGGGACCACCAGAGAGACTGCCCTCTTGTATAGCACAGGCCCTGAGGTATGTCTACACTGTAATTAAAAACCTTCAGCTAGCCCATGCCAGCTAGGGTTGCCAGGTGTCTGTTTTTTTATTGGAATGCCTGGCGAAAAGGGACCCTGGTGGCTCTGGTCAGCACTGCTGACCGGCCCGTTAGAAGTCTGGTTGACTGTGCAGTGGGGCTGGCAGGCTCCCTGCCTGCTGCGGCTCTGCGCGGCTCCTGGAAGCAGCGGCATGTCCCTCCTCTGGCTCCTCTGCATAGCGGCAGTCAGGGGGCTCCACGCACTGCCCCCGCCCCAAGTGATGATTCCGCAGCTCCCATTGGCCAGGAACCACGGCCAATTGGAGCTGCAGGGGCGGCGCCTGCGGATGGGGCAGCATGCAGAGGTGCCTGGCCACACCTCCGCTTAGGAGCCAGAGGGGGAACATGCCATTGCTTCCAGGTGCTGCTTGAAGTAAGTACTGCCCAGAGTCTACACCCCACCTGCCATGCCTCAACCCCCTTCCCCAGCCCTGATTCCCCTCCAAACCCCTCGGTCCAAGCCCAGAGCACCCTCCTGCATCCCAAACCCCTCATCCCCAGTCGGACCCCAGAGCCCGTACCCCCAGCTGGAGCCCTCACCCCTCCCCACTCCCAACCCCCTGCCCCAGCCCAGAGCCCCCTCCTGCATCCCAAACCCTCATCCCCAGTCGCACCCCAGAGCCCGTACCCCCAGCTGGAGTCCTCACCCCCTCCCACACCCCAACCCCCTGAGCCAGCCCAGTGAAAATGAGTGAGTGAGGGTGGGGAGAGCGAGGGGGGATGGAGTGAGAGGGGGCGGGGCTTCGGAGAAGGGGTAGGGCGGGGCCTCGAGGAAGGCATGGGACAGGAGCGGGGCAAGGGTGTTCAGTTTTGTGTGAGTAGAAAGTTGGCAACCCTAATGCCAGCTGACTCAGGCTCACGGAGCTTGGGCTAAGGGGCTGTTTAACTGCGGTGTAGATGTTCAGCCTTGGGTGGAAGCCGGGGCGCTAGGACCCTGTGAAGTTGGAGGGTCCCAAAGCTCAGGCTGCAACCTGAGCCTGAAACTCTATCTCAGCAATTAGACAGCCCCTGAGCCCCAGGGGGCCAGCCATGGGTGTCTAATTGCAGTGTAGACACACCCTAAATGCCACCCGCACACCAAGCCAACAGCCTGAAGTAAATCCAAGTATTGCAGCCCCCAGAGACGAACCTACAGTGTGCCACAGGCAGACAATAGGAGGGACTGAGAGGCCCCCCTGCCAAGGCAGCTACAATGGCAGGGAGTTGGTAATTCAATTATTTTGGTTATATATTGAACATTTCATCCATCACTCTTATTAATGAGTGACAATACCTGTAGCAGGGAGAACTTGTTGCATGTTCTGTGGAGGTTTCTTGGCTAGCAATTCTACATTATTTATATTATTGTAATACATAGGAGCCACAGTGATAGGTGCCTTACAAATGCACAAATACTTATTTAATTTTCATGGGAAGAAATATACAATGATGGAAAACGAACTGCTTTGCAGGAGATTTGCTTCTAGAGCAAGACTACTGGCCAGTCAGGCTTATGCTCTATGTTTTCCCCGTCACTTGTCATTACTGTAGCAGATGATTTAAAGCACATACAAGCCCCTAGGAGTTTCCTGATTCTGTAACAAGCCCCCAATCTTGCAGAGCAAGAGGAAAGGATCTCTATAGAAAGCTCAATAAAGGAGAAAAGTGCTGTACTCACCAGCACCTGGATGCAATCTGCTCTTATCTGTAAACCAGCAGCGGTTACCACGGTATTATACCTGAGAGACTGATCTGTCTCTGGTGCTGCTCCACAACAGGACACCTAATCTGCTCAGCTCAGATCTTTTTGTTTTTGTTTCATCAACTTCAGCTCCTGTTTTCTGCAGAGGATCCTTTATTGTATTGAAGGGCCTACAGAAACCTGGCAGTATTCACTGCCTCCAAACTCCATATTGATTCACTCAGAGTGAATGTCTGTCCTCCTCACAGTGCCCAATTGGAGGTGAAATGTACTTAATCAGTGTGCCTCACTTGTCCCTGACTTGGGCCCACTCTTCCAAGAGATGGGTCAGAAGTGAAAGAGGCTGGAGGGCCGTGGAGGGATAGACCAGTGTCTATCAGTGGGAGTGGAGAGTAGGAGTGAACTGTGAACCTTGGGAAGGCCAGGGGAGCTTTGGAAAGGACTCAGAGCCATTCCAATCATCAACACGTGGGCTGGGCTTTTCCAAAGTTCTCAGCATTGGCCAAATTCTGTTCCCAGTTAGAGCAATGGACAGCTAACAGAGTTAGGCCAACACTGAGCACCCTTTAAATTCCCACCCCTTAAGACAAACCCCCAGCCTCAACTTAGACCTGCAAGCCGTGAAAAGGCTGTGAAATGGACGTGGGGCTCTTCCCTGCTGGAAGGCTTATATGTGGTCATTTGGGAGGGAGGGATAGCTCAGTGGTTTGAGCATTGGCCTCCTAAACCCAGGATTGTGAGTTCACTCCTTGAGGGGGCCATTTAGGGATCTGGGGCAAAAATCTGTCTGGGGATTGGTCCTGCTTTGAGCAGGAGGTTGGACTAGATGATCTCCTGAGGTCCCTTCCAACCCTGATATTCTATGACACGCTAAGGCCTGGTCTACACTATGAGTTTAGGTCGAATTTAGCGGCGTTAAATCAAATTAAGCCTGGACACGTCCACACGACGAAGGCTTTTTTTCGACTTAAAGGACCCTTTAAACCGGTTTCTTTACTCCACCTCCGACGAGGGGATTAGCGCTGAAATCGGCCTTTGCGGGTCAGATTTGGGGTAGTGACTGATGTGGACGGAATTCGACATTATTGGCCTCCGGGAGCTATCCCACAGTGCTTCATTGTGACCACTCTGGACAGCACTCTCAACTCAGATGCACTGACCAGGTAGACAGGAAAAGCCCCGCGAACTTTTGAATTTCATTTCCTGTTTGCCCAGCGTGGAGAGCACAGGTGACCACGCAGAGCTCATCAGCACAGGTAACCATGATGGAGTCCCAGGATCGCAAAAGAGCTCCAGCATGGACCGACCGGGAGGTACGGGATCTGCTCGCCATATGGGGAGACGAATCAGTGCTAGCTGAACTCCGTAGCAGTAAACGAAATGGCAAAATATTAGAAAAAGTCTCAAAGGCCATGAAGGACAGAGGCCATAACAGGGACGCACAGCAGTGCCGCGTGAAAATTAAGGAGCTAAGGCAAGCCTACCACAAAGGCAGAGAGGCAAACGGAAGGTTTGGGGCAGAGCCGCAAACATGCCGCTTCTACGCGGAGCTGCATGCCATTCTAGGGGGTGCAGCCACCACTACCCCAACCATGTGCTTTGACTCCCGCAATGGAGAATCAGGCAACAGGGAAGTGGGTTCGGGGTACAAGGAAGATGATGATGAAGACAATGAAGATAGCTCACAGCAAGGAAGCGGAGAAACCGGTTTCCCCAACAGCCAGGATATGTTTATCACCCTGGAACCAGTAACCCCCGAACTCACCCAAGGCGTGCTCCCAGACCCTGAGGGCACACAAGGGACCTCTGGTGAGTGTACCGTTGTAAATATTACACATGGTTTAAAAGCAAGCGTGTTTAATGATTAATGATTAATTTGCCCTGGCAATCGCGGCCAGTACAGCTACTGGAAAAGTCTGTTAACGTGTATGGGGATGGAATGGAAATCCTCCAGGGACATCTCCAGAAAGCTCTCCTTCATGTACTCCCAAAGCCTTTGCAAAAGGTTTCTGGGGAGGGCTGCCTTATCCCATCCGCTATGGTAGGACACTTTACCACGCCAGGCCAGTAGCACATAGTCTGGAATCATTGCATAACAAAGCATGGCAGCGTATGGTCCTGGTGTTTGCTGGCATGCAGACAACATCCATTCCTTATCTCTCTTTGTTATCCTCAGGAGAGTGCTATCATTCACGGTCACCTGGTTGAAATGGGGTGATTTTATTAAGGGGACATTCAGAGGTGCCCGTTCCTGCTCGGCTGAACAGAAATGTTCCCCGCTGTTAGCCACGCGGTGTGGGGGAGGGGTGAAGTGATCATCCCAGAGAATTGGGTGTGTGGGGGATGTTAACCCGGAAACCGCAGCCCCTCCTTTTACATTGCAAACCCATTTTAAATGGCCAACCCAATGGGTGCTTGGTATGGGAAATGAGGGCGCTGCTGTTTGAAACCATTCCCACATGTTATGAAGGTTAAAAAAGCCAAAAGACTGTGGCTTACCATGGCGGCCTGCAAGCCGAAATCTGTTGCCTGGCACTGCGTGAGTGATCTCTCACACCAAACCGGCAGGCCCTCAATATAAGAGGAAAAATGCGACCTTGTAACGAAAGCACATGTGCTGTGTAATGTGAACAGCAAAATTTAACGTGAAAGTGTATCTGTTAGTCTTTAAGGTGCCACCAGACTCCTTGTTGTTAGTGTACCCATTGTTCTCTAAAATGTGTCTTTTTTAACCACCTCTCCCTTCTCCTCCACCAGCTGCAAATGTTTCTCCTTCACAGAGGCTAGTGAAGATTAGAAGGAGAAAACAGCGGACTCGGGATGATATGTTCTTGGAGCTCCAGATGTCCTCCCATGCTGACAGAGCACAGCAGAATGCGTGGAGGCAGTCAATGTCAGAGTGCAAAAAAGCACAATATGAACGAGAGGAGAGGTGGCGGGCTGAATCGCAGGCTGAAGAGAGCAAGTGGCGGGCTGAAGAGGATAGGTGGCGTCAGCTTGCTGACAGAAGGCAAGAGTCGATGCTCCGGCTGCTGGAGCATCAAACTGAAATGCTCCAGCGTATGGTTGAGCTGCAGGAAAGGCAGCAGGAGCAGAGACTGCAGCTACAGCCCAGGCACTCCACCCCAGATGATTGCCCAAGCATCAGAAGTCTGGCCTTCAATAAGAGTTAAAGTTTTAAAGTTTTAAACTGCAGTGTGTCCTTTTCCTTCCCTCCTCCCCCACCCCTCCCGGGCTACCTTGGCAGTTATCCCCCTAATTGTGTGATGAATTAATAAAGAATGCATGAATGTGAAGTAACAATGACTTTATTGCCTCTGCAAGCGGTGCTCGAAGGAGGGAGGGGAGGGTGGTTAGTTTACAGGGAAGTAGAGTGAACCGGGGTGGGGGGAAGGGTTCATCAAGGAGAAACAAACAGAAGTTTCACACCGTAGCCTGGCCAGTCACAAAACTTGTTTTCAAAGCTTCTCTGATGCGCACCGCGCCCTGCTGTACTCTTCTAACCGCCCTGGTGTCTGGCTGTGCGTAATCAGCGGCCAGGCGATTTGCTTCAACCTCCCACCCCACCATAAATGTCTCCCCGTTACTCTCACAGATATTGTGGAGCGCACAGCAAGCAGCAATAATAATTGGAATATTGGCTTCGCTGAGGTCTATCCGAGTCAGTAAACTGCGCCAGCGCGCTTTTAAACATCCAAATGCACATTCTACCACCATTCGGCACTTGCTCAGCCTATAGTTGAACAGGTCCTGACTACTGTCCAGGCTGCCTGTGTACGGTTTCATGAGCCATGGCATTAAGGGGTAGGCTGGGTCCCCAAGGATAACAATAGGCATTTCAACATCCCCAACGGTTATTTTCTGGTCCGGAAGAAAGTCCCTCCCTCCAGCTTTTGAAACAGACCAGAGTTCCTGAAGATGCGAGCATCATGTACCTTTCCCGGCCATCCCACGTTGATGTTAGTGAAACGTCCCTTGTGATCCACCAGGGCTTGCAGCAGCATTGAAAAGTACCCCTTGCGGTTTATGTACTCGGTGGCTTGGTGCTCCGGTGCCAAGATAGGGATATGGGTTCCGTCTATCGCCCCACCACAGTTTGGGAATCCCATTGCAGCAAAGCCATCCACTATGACCTGCACGTTTCCCAGAGTCACTACCCTTGATATCAGCAGGTCTTTGATTGCGTTGGCTACTTGGATCACAGCAGCCCCCACAGTAGATTTGCCCACTCCAAATTGATTCCTGACTGACCGGTAGCTGTCTGGAGTTGCAAGCTTCCACAGGGCTATCGCCACTCGCTTCTCAACTGTGAGGGCTGCTCTCATCCTGGTATTCTGGCGCTTCAGGGCAGGGGAAAGCAAGTCACAAAGTTCCATGAAAGTGCCCTTATGCATGCGAAAGTTTCGCAGCCACTGGGAATCGTCCCAGACCTGCAACACGATGCGGTCCCACCAGTCTGTGCTTGTTTCCCGGGCCCAGAATCGGCGTTCCACGGCATCAACCTGCCCCAGTAACACCATGATTTGCACATTGTTGGGGTCTGTACTTTGTGAGAGGTCTATGTCCATGTCAATTTCCTCATCACTCTCGTTGCTGCGCTGCAATCGCTGCAATCGCCTCCTTGCCTGGTTTTGCTTTGGCATGTTCTGGCTCTGCATATACTCCAGGACAATGCACGTGGTGTTCATAGTGTTCATAATTGCCGCGGTGATCTGAGCGGGCTCCATGATCCCAGTGCTATGGCGTCTGGGCTGAAAAAAGGCGCAAAACTATTGTCTGACGGAGGGAGGGAGGGGCGAGTGATGACATGGCTTACAGGGAATTAAAATCAACAAAGGTGGCTGTGCATCAGGGAGAAACACAAACAACTGTCACACAGAATGGCCCCCCAAAGATTGAACTCAAAACACTGGGTTTAGCAGGCCGTTGATTTCACGGAGGGAGGGGGAAGCAAATGAATACAGAACAAATCTGGTCCATCTATTTTTTACATCTTAGGCTGGCAGCAGATGGTGCAGCATGACTGATAGCCCTCGGCATCTTCTGGGTGCTTGGCAGAAGATGCTGTATTACGACTGCTAGCCATCATCGTCAAGACGGTTCAATAGGACTGCCGGCAGGACTGAGTCTCCAGGAGACAAAACATGTCTGCCCAGGTGCCTCTGACTGAACTCACTGAGGAATACGACGACGACGACGGATACCAGTCATAATACACCATCCACTGCCAAAAGGCAATTAGCTGCTGCTGTATAGCAATGCAGCCCCACGTCTGCCAGCACCCAGATAGCCGATGACGGCTACCAGTCATACTGCACCGTCTACCGCCAAAAGGCAATTAGCTGCTGCTGTGTAGCAATGCAGTACCACGTCTGCCGGCACCCAGATGACATATGGTGACGGTGAGCTGAGCTGAGTTGAGCGGGCTCCATGCTTGCCATGGTATGTTGTCTGCACAGGTAACCCAGGTAAAAAGGCGTGAATCGATTGTCTGCCGTTGCTCTGACGGAGGGGGAGGGGCCTGACGACATGTACCCAGAACCCCCCGTGACACTGTTTTTGCATCATCAGGCATTGGGATCTCAACCCAGAATTCCAATGGGCGGCGGAGACTGCGGGAACTGTGGGATAGCTACCCACAGTGCAACGCTCCGGAAGTTGACGCTAGCCTCGGTACTGTGGACGCGGTCCACCGACTTAATGCACTTAGAGCATTTTATGTGGGGACACACACAATCGACTGTATAAAACCGATTTCTATAAAACCGGCTTCTATAAATTCGACCTAATTTCGTAGTGTAGACATACCCTAAGCACCAAGACAGTTGTCATATGCCACAGAGAAGGAGCAGATATGAGCAGAATACACTTATGTGTGGGACCAGCCCTCCATTTGCTTTGGGGTGCTGTCTTTGGCAGGGACATGGATTTGAAAACCCAACATCTAGTCAGATATACACACACACAACCATCTTTTTCTGGGTGAGGATCAAAATCCAGAGTTTGTTGGGCACCCTTCTGAGCAAAGAGGAATCCACCTAAATTCTCATATAGGCATAAGAAGGTGGAATCTAGCCCTCAGCTTTCAGCATAATGCATCAATTACAGTATAAATAGAGTGCAATGCAAGCTGGTTTGGAAGCCTTTATCCTTCTAATTCAGTCCTTTCTGTAATGTCTCTTTGTAACTCCTCACTGTTCTAAATGGAAGGTCTGCGCTTCCTGCTGACTAGCCATTCCATTGTAACTATCTCAAGCACAGAGGTGGGCAAACTACGGCCCACGGGCCACATCCAGCCCATCAGCCTATTTAATTTGGCCCTCAGCTCCCACCAGGGAGCTAGGTCGGGTGCTTGCCCCGCTCTGCGCAGCTCCCAGGAAGCAGCTGGCATGACCTCCCCTCCAGCTCGACCCCCCCCCCCCTCCAGCTCCTATGTAGTATGCAGAGGCACAGCCAGGCGGCTCTGCATGCTGCCCCATTCTCATGGTTTCCGGCCAATGGGAGCTGCAGGGATGGTGCCTGTGGATGGGGCAGCGTGCAGAGCCGCCTGGCCGCACTTCGGAGCCAGAGGGGGGACATGATTCCAGGAGCTGCTTGCAGTAAGCACCAAGCGGAGCCTGCACCCCTGAGCCCCAGCCATGCCCCAATCCCCTGCCATGGCCCTGATCCCCCCCGCCCTCTGAATCCCTCAATTGCAGCTTGGAGCACCCTCCTGCACCCCAAACCCCTCATCCCCAGCCCCACCCCAGAGCCTGTACCCCCAGCCAGAGCCCTCACACCTCTCCCCTGTACTCCAACCCCCTGCCCCAGACCTGATCCCCCTCCTGCCCGCTGAACCCGTCGGTCCCAGCCTAGAGCCCCCTCCTGCACCCCAAATCCCTCATCCCCCCCCACCCCAACCCAGAACCTCCTCCCACATCCTGAACTCCTCATTTCTGGCTCCACCCCAGAGCCCGCACCCCCAGCTGGAGCCCTTACCCCCTCCCACACCCCTACACCAATATCATGAGTATTCATGGCCCACCATACTTTCCATACCCTGATGTGGCCCTCAGGCCAAAAAGTTTGCCCACCCCTGCTCTAGTGGGTGTCCGCATAACAGCTACTGTATAAGTATCTGGCAGCAACATGTCCCACTGGCTCCCTAACTGCCCTTTGCAGTGAAGAATGGAAGGTGCCCAAATGTGCTGAAATCTGTGTGAGAAGCTGCACCGCAGCACGCCATCAGATACAGAGATTTGCTTGTTCTCTCCTGTTCTCTCCAGCCAGTTTCTTGAACTGGCACTGGGGAAATGAGGGACTATCGTAAGGGAAAACACATAGTGCGTGGCAGGTCTAATACAGGATGATTCATTGTTGTATTGTGTGAAACAGCACAGGACAATTCTACCTTACCTGCTGCCCAAAGCAAGTGCTAGCTAGATCCATGCATATTAATCAACGATACTCTTACCAGATCAAGAATTCCTGCCTTAAGTGGGAGATTCTGCTACAGAGCCACAACCACATTTGCCAGTTGTAGATTCATGGAGTTTAAGTGTGGAAGGGACAATTACGATCATATTGTCTGACCTCCTGATCGCACAGGCCAGAGAATCTCACCCAGTGGCCCTGCATCAAGCCCATTAACTGCTGGGTGTAGTCCCTCTTTCTCTCATCACCAGAGGGTTTGGTGGTGTGGATACAGTGGGAAGGACGGTGCTGGCAAGTGTTTGTGTTGTCGTACACAGCGAACTAATTGGAAGTTAGCACTTGTGAGAGGAGCCCTGACTTGCATTGGACATTTACACAGCAGGACTATCTGTTTGCAACCTCTTTGTACATTGATCACTTCCTGTCGGGTGCCTTGTTCTGCTCTTGGGCAGACAAAACTACCCCCTCTGCCACTATGGGGCTGGGACCCCTACCGTGCCAAATGGGCATGGATGTTTAGTTGCAACCTCCTAGCACGTAGCCTGTGGCTCCTGCAGCAGACGTTTGCAGAGCTTGCACAGCCTAAAGTATGTGCTGTCACTGGAGCTATTTGACATTCATTTATCCTGCTGTATGCTAGACAACTGGCATGTGGTTTCTTATTTAGTACTGCTTAGGATAGAATGCATCTAACAGGCTCTCGGACAGTGTAACATTTAAACATAATAAGGGCTGTCGATTAATCGCAGTTAACTCACGTGATTAACAAAAAAATTAATCACAATTAATGGGCAGTTTTAATTGCCCTATTAAACAATAGAATACCATTGAAATGTATTAAATATTTTGGATGCTTTTCTACATTTTCATATGTGTGTTGTTATTGAAATCAAAGTGTATATTATTTTTATTACAAATATTTGCACAGTAAAAATGATAAACAAACTAAATAGTATTTTTAAATTCACCTCATACAAGTATTGTAGTGCAATCTCTGTCGTGAAAGTGCAACTTACAAACAGATTTTTTTGGTTACATAACTGCACTCAAAAACAAAACAATGTAAAACTTCAGAGCCTACAAGTCCACTCAGTCCTACTTCTTGTTCAGCCAAACGCTAAGACAAACAAGTTTGTTTACATTTTCAGGAGATAATGCTGCCCTCTTCTTATTTACACTGTCTCCAGAAAGTGAGAACAGGTGTTCACATGGCACTTTTGTAGCCGGCGTCGCAAGGTATTTATGTGCCAGATATGCTAAACATTTGTATGCCCCTTCATGCTTCGGCCACCATTCCAGAGGACATGCTTCCATGCTGATGATGCTCATTAAAAATGATTAAATTTATGACTGAACTCCTTGGGAAAGAATTGTATGTCTCCTGGTGTTTTATCCACATTCTGCCCTATATTTCATATTATAGCAGTCTCGGATGACGACCCAGCACATGTTGTTAATTTTAAGAATACTTTCACTGCAGATTTGACAAAATGCAAAGATGGTACCAATGTGAGATTTCTAAAGATAGCTACAGCACTCGACCCAAGGTTTAAGAATCTGAAGTGCCATCCAAAATCTGAGAGGGAGGAGGTGTGGAGCAGGCTTTCAGAAGTGTTAAAAAAGCAACACTCCAATGCGGAAACTACAGAACCCGAACCATCAAAAAAGAAAATCAACCTTCTGCTGGTGGCATCTGACTCAGATGATGAAAATGAACATGTGTCGGTTCGTTCTGCTTTGGATCGTTATCGAGCAGAACCCATCATCAGCATGGACACATGTCCCCTGGAATAGTGGTTGAAGCATGAAGGGACATATGAATCTTTAGCGCATCTGGCATGTAAATATCTTGCAACACCGGCTACAACAGTGCCATGTGAACGCCTGTTCTCACTTTCAGGTGACATTTGTAAATAAGAAGCAGGCAGCATTGTAAATGTAAACAAACTTGTTTGTCTGTGTGATTGGCTGAACAAGAAGTAGGACTGAGTGGGACTTGAAGGCTCTAAAGTTTTACATTGTTTTATTTTTGAATGCAGTTATTTTTTGTACAGAATTCTACATTTGTAAATTCAACTTTCATGATAAAGAGATTGCATTACAGTGCTTGTATGAGGTGATTTGAAAAATACTATTTCTTTCGTTTTTGTTACAGTGCAAATACTTGTAATCAAAAATAAATACAAAGTGAGCACTGTACACTTTGTATTCTGTGCTTAAATTGAAATCAATATATTTGAAAATGTAGAAAACATCCAAAAATATTTAAATAAATGGTATTCTATTATTAACAGCATGATTAATCACAATTTTTTTTAAATTACATGATAAATTGGGATTAATTTTTTTAATTGCTTGACAGTGCTACACATCCTGTACCTAAGAAAGGTAAAGAAACCTCATTTGAGATACATAGATTTTGAAAAGTTAATGTCTGTATCCAGTGTCTCCTCACTTATTTATAATGTTCTGACAAAGGAATAGAGCTGGCAAAGGAGCCGGGACCCAAAGCTGTATTCATATGTCCCCTGTAGAGCAACATGTGTGAAGATCAGTCCTGTAAGCCCTTACACAGTTAAGCCAATCCTATTCAGGAAAGTAATTCCAAGAAACTACTTGCTGGAGTTTAGACTAGTTGCAAAAATTAGAATGTGAAGGATCAGGCCCCTAATCTGGAGACACATCACCAAGTTCCTTTTCTCTCGACTATTTTTATGTATTTCCTGGGTCAGGTGCTCAGGCTCTTTGTCAAGAAGTGCACAGAAATCCGGGGGCTAAGCAAGGGTCTTTCCTCAATGCCTGAGTTTAGATGAAAAATCTGAGATTAAATGATGCATTATTAATTATTTCTTATTATAGCTATTAGATTTATAATAACAATACCTAGCTCTTATTTAGTGCTTTTCATCAGTTGATCTCAAAGTGCTTTACAAAAGACACAAGTTATCATTACCCCCATTTTATAGATGGGGAAACTGAGGCACAGAGAAGGGAAGCAACTTGGCCAAGGTCACCCAGTAGGCCAGTGGCAGAGCTGGGAATAAAACCCAGGTCTCCTGCATCCCAGTCCAGTGCACTATCAATTTATACAGAAAGTAAAAAAGGGCTATTAGTTTTTCTACTAATAGTTTAACTCCAAACCAGTGATCCATGGGGCCTGTTAGCAAAAGTTAGCAAAGCTCCCATTGATGTCAGGTTCTGCAGTTCTCAAATGTTATGCATGGAGCAGCTTCAGATTTGATCTTTATGGCCAGGATTCAGCAAAGCGACTTCAAGCATGTGTTTAAGCACCCTTGACTTCACTGGGATTTAAGCACTTAAAGCGAAGCACTTTCCTAATTGCTCTGCAGAACTAGGGCCTATGTAAATTATTTGAATGCTTACTTAAAGGGAGGTACAACTAGTGATTTAAAAAAAAAATTATTTGGGATCATTCATAGCATCTTTCTCCTGCTGATTATGATGGTGGTTTTTCTTTTGGGTAGCTGGAATAGGCACTTGCTTCATGTAGGAGAGGAGGCAGATCTTATCAGCATGCTGCATTCTCAGCTCTGACATAAAGACTGCACGCACATAGGAAAGTGAATCACACAAGGCTCACAGCCTCTTCCATTCTGCTATTCAGTAAAACACTGGGGCTTACTGGCTAATAGCTATCACAGCAACTGGCAGTAAATATTCTTCATGCCCAAGCATGTTTTAATATAGCTCTAATCCTTTGCCAACAGAGACTCAATTGGGGGATAGCTTAAAACACTGGAACAGATCACAGTATCTACAAACCCCAACAAAATCGTTGTGTCCCTCCAGGATTGTCATTGCATCTAGCACCATCCTGCCCAGCTACTGTAACCTAACAGCCAACTAATTATAGTTGTAACTAGAGACAGGGCCATGAAGTTTTGTAACTGACATCTCTGCAGTAAACAGTGTTGTTGTAGCCACTAATCGTTTATTGGACCAACTTCACTTGATGAAAGAGACAAGCTTTCCAGCTTACACAGAGCTCTGCTTCAGGTCTGGGTGTCACAGCTAAATACAAGGTGGAACAGATTGTTTAGCATAAGTAGTTAACACATATTTCAAGGGACCATTCAAGGTGAAGCAGCACATTAACACCCCTCCGGTCATAGGGAGGAAGGAGGGGAGAAGCAGCTGGGGCAGGAGGGGGTTGTTAGTGGGTTATAGATTGTTGTAATAAGCCATAAATCCAGTGTCTCTGTTCAGTCCCTGATTTTTAGTGTCTAGCAGAGTAATGAATTTAAGTCCCCAGACTTGTCTTTCAAAAGTGTTGTGCAGGTTTCCTTTGAGGATGAGGACTGAGAGGTCAGATATAGAGTGATCGTTTTGTGAGAAGTGTTCACCCACGGGTGACCTGGTGTTTTTGTCTTTTATCATTTTCCTGTGTGAGTTCATTCGAGAGCATAGTGATTGTCTGGTTTCACCCACATAGTTGTTGGTTGGGGCATTTAGTGAACTGGATGAGGTACACCACATATTGTGATAGGCATATGTAGAACCCATGGATTTCAAAAGATGTGTTGGGGTGTGAGGGGGGAGTTCTGATCATTGTAGCGGTGGAGGTATGTCTGCCGGTTTTGCATCTGTTGTTCTGGCAGGGTCTGGTGCCTCTTTGAGTTGGTGTGTCCTGGTCTGTGGGGAGTTTGCTTCTGTTGATGAGGTTGGGGTGTTGTCTGAATGCCAGAAGAGAGGGTTCAGGAAAGATTTCTTTTCAGGATGGGGTCCCATCAAGTATGGTTGTAGTTCTTTGATGATACCCTGTATCATACGGATTCCAGTGTGGGGTGGTAGGTGACAACTAGGGGTGTGTGGTCAGAGGGGATTTTAATTCTGTATTGAAGCAGGTTCTCTCGGGGTATTTTGGTGGCCCATTCCATGATGCGATTTACTTCTCTGGTGGAGTGTCCTTGTTTGAAAGTGGTTTTGAGTGTGTTAAGGTGTGCATCCTGGACTTTCTCCTCGGAGCATATCCTGTGGTATCTGAGTGCCTGTGTGTAGATAACAGATTTCTTGGTGTGTTTGGCGTGGTTACTGGATCTGTGAAAGTGGGTGTTGTGATCTGTGGATTTCTTGTGGATAGCTGTCTGCTGGGTTCCATTGTTGAAGCTGGTCCTGGTGTCCTGGAAGTTGATGCTGGTGTGTGAGTGTTCCAGGGAGAGTTTATTGGACGAGTGGTGGTGGTTGAAGTTGTGGTGGAAATCTGTGAGTCATCTAGCCAAAGAATGAAAATATCATCAATGTATTTCAGATGTTTCATTGCTTTCATGGTGCATTTGTCTCTGCAGTAGGGATGTAAATATAGTTTTAAAAGTTAACCATTTAAATGATGGGAGTGTGACGAGTTCGGTCACAGAAACCCCCTTGGGACCGTCACCTGATGTGCAGAGACTACCTCTGAGCCTGTTTTCTCTGCCAGTTTGGGACTTCAGAACCCTGCCTTGTTGAGCCAGACACGCTAATCTGCTGCAACACAGACCCAGGGTCTGAACCACGTCCCCAAAACTGCAGACTTAACTGAAAACGGCTTAGAAAGTGCTCCTGTCTCTAGCACCCAGATACCCAGTTCCCAATGGGATCCAAACCCCAAATAAATCCGGTTTACTGTGTATAAAGCTCATACAGGGTAAACTCATAAATTGTCAATCCCTTTATAGCACTGATAGAGAGATATGCACAGCGGTTTGCTCCCCCAGGTATTCATTACTTACTCTGGGTCAATTAATAAGCAACAGTGATTTTATTAAGTATAAAAAGTAGGATTTAAGTGGTTCCAAGTAATAACAGAGAGAGCAAAGTAAATTACCAAGCAAAATAAAACAAAAATATGCAAGTCTAAGCCTAATACATTAAGAAACTGATTACAGATAAAATCTCACCCTCAGGGATGTTCCAATAAGCTTCTTTCACACACTAGACTCCTTTCTAGTCTGGGCCCAATTCTTTTCCCTGGTACAGTCCTTTTTCCAGCTCAGGTGATAGCTAGGGGATTTCTCATGACTGCTGCCTCCTTTGTTCTGTTCCACCCCCTTATATACCTTTGGCACAAGGTGGGAATCTTTTGTCTTTTTGGGTCCTCACCTCTCCTTCTAAATGGAAAAGCACCAGGTTTAAGATGGATTCCAGTACCAGGTGACATGGTGTCATGTCCTGTGAGAACCCAAGCCTTCATTCCCCCCAGTTTGACTCACAGGAAGGCCTGCAAGCAAACAGAGCCATCCACAGTCAATTGTCCTAGTTGATGGGAGCCATCAAGATTCTAAACCACCATTAATAGCCACACTTTGCATAACTACAATAGGACCTCAGAGTTATATTTTATAGTCCTAGTTTCAGATACAAGAATGATACAGTCATACAAAGTGAATGACCACACTCAGTAGATTATAAGCTTTGTAATGCTACCTTACAAGAGACCTTTTGCATGAAGCATATTCCAGTTACATTATATTTCACACTCATTAGCATATTTTCATAAAATCATAAGGAGTGCAACGTCACACATACTACCTATCTTCAAATCATTAGAAGTAGCACTCTCTTTGGGATTTTGTTTAGTGTTCTTGTATGAAATTTGTAATCTTAGCTCAGGAAACTAAGGAAATTCCCAGACAAAAAACTACAGTAAGATGGTGTGGTGGGGCGAAGACTCACTGGTGCGGTACCTCCTGCTGGTTGTCTTGGGAATTAGCTCTTCCAGCTCTGCTTCCTGCCGCTAGCCCCCGTGTCTCTCCCGGACCCCGGTGCCCTTTTCCCAAGGGTTCTGCCCCAGCAGTAACCCACAATCTGGGTCTCCCCTCCCAAGGGAACCCCCACCCTCTATCCCCACCTCACCTCAGTGGCTACTGTCAGTCACCATCTAGCCCCCGCTCCCTAGGGCGGACTGCAGTCTCTAAACCACTCATCATCGGCAAGGGGGATTGGACCAGCTGTCTCTGCCGATCTCTGGGCTGCCCCTCTGCAGCCCCACTACGTATTTGTAGGCCTTTAACTAGGCCTGCAGCCTGGGGTTTTGCTAGGCTGCAGCTCCCCAGCTCCCTCTGCCCTTCCCCAGCACTGCTCCATCCTAGGTACCCGTCTCAGCTCCCAGGCAGCCAGGTCCTTCTCGCTCTGAAGCGAGAGAGAGAGAGAGAGAGAGAGTGTGTCTTGGCCTCTGACCCTCAGCCGTCTTATAGGGCCAGCTAGTTTTATGCCCTTCATGGCAGGAGCGGGGCAACCACCCCGCCACAGAGGGATTTAAGGTTGAGCACATACCGCAATATTGTAACGATCTCCAAACCAAGCATGATAAAGACAGGAAATCCATAGCTAAGGAAATCCAGACTCGTTAAGGTAAGAAAATGCAGAGTTCAGGAATTCACAGAATCTTCCCTGTGGTTAAATGCATCATCGTTAAATGAACAGGTGTATCAAGAGCACAAGTTCCATGGAAGAATGTACATGGGCTTCCTTCCTCGGGTTCAATCCAATTCGCATTTAAGTCAATGTAAAGTCTTTCCATTGACTTCAGCGGTTGTGGGTTGTGCCTGAAAGGGAAAGCTACTGTACACTGTTATGAACTGGGGAAACCTTGTTATGGGTTGAGTTAATGCCTCATTGAGATGGATAGAGATGAACTCACCTTCAATTAACATTACTGTAAGCATAAGCCCCACCTAAGACAAAAGGTATATGTGGCCCAGGAGCATGGGCAGCACGTGACCTGCCAGCTGGGGGAGGCTAGCCCCCAGCCCCACCCCTTCTGCCTGAGGCCCCACCCCTTCCACCCGAGGCCCCATCGGAGCCAAGCCCCCATCTCTGGAGCACCAGGAAGGCAGGCAGCACACAGCCCCATCTCCAGAGCACGGGGGGGGGGGGGGCTGCTGGACTCGGAGCTGAGAGGACTGGAGCCACAGCTGCATGCAGGGAGCATCACGGCAGAGGGTGGGGTCACGCGTGGCTGTTTGGGGAGGCAACGCCTCCTCCTGCCTATGCGACCTGCCGCTCATGCCCAGGAGCTTTTGGCTGAGTGTTGTTTTGTGTGTGGGGAGAGATCTTACAGAAGCGGAAGTCAGACCAGAACAGACAGCCTGAAGGAGCACCTGAAAGCAAGGTGGCTGACCCTAGAAGAAACCTGAGAAGAGGTTTTGAGGTCAGGGGTGAAGGCTAAGAGTGCTCTTGCTTCTGTGAGCAAAAGAAGCTGTTTCCTTCTTCTTGATTCCTTCTGTGTTCAGAAACAGAAACTTTGTATGTTCTTTGTAAATAAACAAACCTGTATCAAAGAAAATACCAGACTCCATCAATTTCTACTCCTGCCTGGAACACCCAGAGGGCCCCAAACTTTGACTGGCTGCTCAGGTTGAAAAGGGCCAACAATACCATTCTGGCCATGCCTGCAGTAAAAAAAGGGCCAGGGAATCCTGCAATAGGATGCCGTTTCTATCATTTGCATTGGCAATCACATTTAGTCTGTAAACGGGATTACCCATTAATAGGTGTGCAGTGATCACTTGATTGGGTCATCAGTATAGACTGACCTTGGGACCGTAGCTCTGAAACCCAGGCAGGGCTGTTCCATTTGAGCTAAAGGATGGAATTTGCAAAAGACCCTACAGACTTAGGAGCACAAGCACAGTTGAAAGTCAATGGAACTTGTGCTCCTAACTTCCTAAGGCTCGTTTGAAAATCCCACTTGCGGCCCCTTACATTGGGAATAGTAGCAGGTGCCTATCCTCTCCGCCTCAGCCTCAAAGGGGGAAACGTAACGCACTCCGCAGTTGTGCTACAGAGCTATTCATATTTTCCTTTCAAACCTTCTGGGGAGTGGCTTTCTTTCACAGCACCTGGCCCAGGTGTTTTCATCACGGTCCCCCCCAGCACCACCGGCTGTTGGTGTGAACTCCTTTGGGTGAATGGCAGACCACTAAAGCCAGGTGAGCTTGGCCATGCTTCCTCAGCAACGTACCTCAAACCTGTGCCAGGTAACAGCCCTGGCTTAGAAAGTGGTTTAGCGTCCTCATCAATTCATCCTGTGGCTCCTCCCTAGAGACTGCTGCCAATGCGGGGGTGATCTCTGAAATATTGACCCCTGTCTCTGGCCACTGGAAACTGAACGGCAACCACCAACTCCCTTCGCATAGAGAAGCAAATGGCCAGCTTCTAATCACCACTGGCCCAGGCTAGATTCAAACTGGTGGTGGCTTGATGAGGAAAAAGTCTCTAGTGCATCACCAAGCCCTGGGCCACCCAGCCCTACACACTCTGTAGTTGACTAAAAAGGGGAGGATATTATTATTGATTGTGTTAGTCACAAAAGCATGAAACTAGGAGGACTGGCTGGAACCGGGCACAGCCTAACATGCAGTGTGCAAGCTTCCTCTGTGTACCTCATTCCTCACCTGCAGCCTGTTGACTATTACTGTTCCAGCGCTGGGTCGCTGAGATGTATTAGTCTGATATGGAAAAGGGAACAAAGGTGTGATTATCCGAGCACAGTTGTGTGGGTTATTTATTGAGCCATTTACTGCTGATTGTTGAGACACAAACAAAAGCTCTAGACCAACAAACATTTTCCTTGTCAAAAGATACTTTGTGCCATATCCTGCCAGCTTTGTACTTGAGAGGCAAGCTTAGTCCCTCTTGGATAACTTGAAACTGCCCATTCCAGATAAACGCACCCAGACTCTTTGCAATAGAATATCACCATGCCAATACCCCAGCACAGGGCATATAGCAGAAAAAGGTGCTATTTGTGCTACACAATGCAACAACGTATAAGCGCCTTTAGATCAGTGGTTCTCAACCAGGGGTCTGGGGCCCCCTGGGGGGCCATGAGCAGGTGTCAGGGGGCCACCGAGCAGGGTAGAAAGCCAAAGCCCCATTGCATGGGGCTGAAGCCCAGGGCCCTGAGCCTTGCCACCCAGGGCTGAGGCTGAAGCCTGAACAATGTAGCTGTGGCTTCAAGAAAAGCCCCTGGTGGCTGCATTTGAGCAATGCTGCTCTAGAGACATCTGTTTTGCTCACTCTGCTTAACACCCTGCTATTGTTGCTTTTGTGGCCTTTCCTGTAACCTATAGCCCATTGCAACAGGCTAACACTCTTTGCCTGAAACACACACTGTAGCAGGTGTTGATCCTGCAGGGAAAGGTTCAGTGGGTTTACCCTCACTGGTGCACCTGGTTAGTTATCTCCCTCAGGGTACATCTACACTACAGGGGGGAGTCGATTTAAGATACGCAAATTCAGCTACGTGAATAGCGTAGCTGAATTCGACGTATCACAGCCAACGTACCCCGTTGTGAGGACGGCGGCAAAATCGACTTCTGCGGCTTTTTGTCGGCGGCGCTTACTACCACCTCCGCTGGTGGAGTTAGAGCGCCGATTCGGGGATCGATTGTCGCGTCCCGACGGGACGCGATAAATCGATCCCCGAGAGGTCGATTTCTACCCGCCAATTCAGGCGGGTAGTATAGACCAGACCTCAGATAGAAGAGAGGCACGGGAAGTCCTTAGAATATATGCCCTGGGATAGACAGGTCCAGAGGGAAAGAATCGCCAAGCCTGGGGACAAGGCTCAGGCATTGTTTTCTTGTAGGATTACAGTAACTCCTCACTTAAAGTCATCCCGGTTAACGTTGTTACCGTTGCTGATCAAACGTTTGAAGTGCTTGTTTAAAGTTGCACAATGCTCCCTTCTAACGTTGGTTGGCAGCTGCCTGCTTTGTCCACTGCTTGCAGAAGAGCAGCCCGTTGCAGCTAGCTGGTGGGGGCTTGGAACCAGGGTGGACTGGCAGCCCCCCATCAGCTCCCCGCTCCCCTAAGTTCCCTGTGCAGCAGCTGCCCAGCAGGCTACCAATTGCCGGGCAGTTTAGCTGTCCTTCCCCCCACTGCCTCCTGCTTGCTGTGAAAGGGGGCGAAGAGGGATGCTAATGTCAGGGTCAGGGCCGGCTCCAGGGTTTTGGCTGCCCCAAGCAGCCAAAAAAAAAAAAAAAAGCGCCGCCCCCGCCCTGCGGCGGCAACTCGGCGGAAGGTCCTTTGCTCGGAGCGGGAGTGAGTGACCGTCCGCCGAATTGCCGCCGAATTGCCGCCGAATAGCTGGACCTGCCGCCCCTCTCCGGAGTGGTCGCCCCAAGCACCTGCTTGCCAAGCTGGTGCCTGGAGCCGACCCTGGTCAGGGTGTCCCCCACCCCCCCGGTTCTGCCCCCCCTCGCTCTTTTACCCCATTGGGCCATCTCCACAGAACAGGGGGGGACATGACAGGGCTCAGGACGGAGGAAGCTTGCTGGCAGCAGCTGCTGTCTCAACTTGCTGATCGACTTAAGAAGGTAATGTACTTAGAGTGGTGTCAGCGTACTTAAAGGGGCAATGTGCATCTCTCTCTCTCTGTTTGCCATGCTATCTCCCCTCCCTCCATTTGTGCTGCCTTGTAGAGTGTGAGGTTACATTAACAACAATGTATTAACCCTTGAGGGCTCAGCCGAATGCTAGTTGATCATTTAGCACTAAGGCATTCCCTGGGAAATATCCCACCCTCTTCCACCCTCTGACTCCACCACCTCAACCAAGCTTCACAATCATCATCGCTGTGTACAGTATTAAACTGTTTGTTTAAAACTTATACTGTGTGTGTGTGTGTGTGTGTGTGTGTGTGTGTGTGTGTGTGTGTATATAGAGAGAGAGAGAGAAAGAGTCTTTTGTCTGGCGAAAAAAATTTCCCTGGAACCTAACATTAATTTTTATGGGGAAATTGGATTTGCTTAACATGGTTTTGTTTAAAGTAGCATTTTTCAGGAAGATAACTACAATGTTAAGTGAGGAGTTACTGTATTTGAAATTGGCTTTTGTTTAAAAAACTAGCCACTAGAAGGCAGAGGCCGGTATGTAGCTGTGCATTGCACCAGCACTTCCAGTTAGACTCTGTTTCTGCAGAAACCAAACTAGTCACGGAGTGACATTTCTAGCTCTTATGGTTGCAGAGAAAAAAACGCCTCTCCCACTGCCAGAGCCTTCAGCACATGTCAGAGGAATCACACTTCAGTTAGCTACCTCTCTGCAATTTACGTATCGCTGGTAAAAAGGTTCTTTCGATCATTGTAAAGCAGCCACCAGCTGCTCTGAGTAGAGCATTCCTACTTCCTGAGATATGGGGCCAGAGTCTCAGCTGATGGAAACTTACATAGTTACATGAACGTCAATAGTGCTAAGCTGATTTACATCAGCTGAGGATCTGTCCCACGGCTCCCAAGACTGCCGCCTGGAATTGGTCTACTGATGCAGTTAATTGCAGACGTCCTTGTACTGTTTAGACGGTGACAGTAAGGCCATTTAAGATGCCATGAGCCCCAGGGACATCAGCCCCAGGAGGCAAGATAATGATCAAGGTTTTTGAAGCTGTTGCCATTTCATATGAGGAGGGGGAAGGAAGTCATGTTTTAATACCAGTTCAGAGTCAAATCAGAGCGACTAACTCAATGGAATCTGTCTGTTCTGCATCTGGAGTGTTGGTCAGGGATGGCAAACATGAGAATTACTAGCTCAATGGCTCTTTAGCTCAGTTATTTGGAAGCTTACTTTGCCCATCCATGGGTCTTTCCGGAGTTCCAGCCCCTTGGGAGACACTATCATGTTCCGCTAGGTGGCAAGACTCGTTGGCCAGTCCATTAGTTCCCCTTGGCAGCATCAGCCTCTTCCCTTTAGCAAGAGATCCTTTGCATGGTAGCTGCAGCAGAAATAATACAATAATATACTGTAATAATATTCTCAGCTAGTGGCCAAAAACCAGAACCCCAGCACAGTTCTTAGGCCAGTTCCCTCCAGTGGCTTGGAGCAGGACACAGAGGTGTCTTGGCTTCCCAGATTTGGCCAGAACTTGGGGACTTCCACAGCCGCAGCTGAAAAGCCCCCTGCCAGTTGGCCCTGTCTCTTGCCTGGGGAAGATTTAAAGGGCACTCTAAAGAACTCAGACATGTTAGCATTGGCCTCCCACCTTCTCACCTAGAGCAGCGAGGATGGAAATGAGGAGTCCATGGAGAAGGGGACCAGGATGGGGCTCCCTAAATATAAAAGCGAATGGGGCTGATGGGATCCTGGCTTCAGGCAGGTGGCCTGCAACCCTGACTGTCAGCAGGGGACACATTTCTCTGGGATACCTCTGGATTATTTACGCTGTAGATTCCTCTCCTAAGGCAGGAGGCAAGGATTTTGGCATAACTTTACCCATTAGAGTGTAGGGTTGAGGTTTCATTAGTGGTGGCCACTAGAGGGCTCTGGTTCAGGCTGGAACGAACCCCAGACTGCATCCACTAGCTGCTGAGGCAGATACTCCTGGTGAACTGCGAGGCCTTGTGCAGAGAGTCAGTTCCCTCCCCAAATGGCACCAGACCTGCTCACCTGCTGTGAATGCTCCCGCAGCAGGGCGCTGAGCCAGGCAGTGAATGCAGCATGGCTGCAGTGGGATCTGTGCCAGGAACCAGCCACATGGGGAAGCAGGTTGGGAGGGGTTGCTGCAACCGACCAGGAATGAGCCCCAGTGGGGTTCCTCTTGTGGGGTGTAGTCACAATCCAGGGAGGCAGGGAAAAGATGGGGGAGGGGGGAGGCTGTGCTGTGTGTCACTACATCTGGGCAGATGTTTTAGGAGGACTGGGCTCGGAGTGTTTTCTGCCAATCTTCCTTGCTAATTCCTTATTGAGACCACATACAGAGGGATGCTCCTTAATGTTCAGCATGACTTTGCTGGAATGTTTGTGCTTCACACAGGTCTTTAAAAAAAATCAGCAACTTGAGCCTGCTTTTCAGAGCTGCAGCGCACCCCTCGCCCTCAGCTGCAGTTGTGAGTACCCAGCTCTTTTCAGATGCAGGTGCGGCAAATCAGGCACCCAAAACCAGCCGCCATTCAGGACAACTTGGCCAGCTACACTTAGTGAGCGGCTAGAGGAGCCTATTTCATCGCAACACCAAACCTTAACTTTGAGCCAGCATGAACATCTTTCTAATGATCTTGCCCCATATTTAATAGGCATCAAATCCAGGAGCTAATCCCTCCGAGTCCTTGTACATAGAATTTAAGACCAGAAGAGACCACTATGATCATACCTTGTTTGACCTCCTGTATAACACAGGCCAAAGAACTTCAGTGATTCCCGCAATGCAGGGAACTCTTCCCTGCTATGTAAGTGAACAATACTGTGCCCAGCAACTTGTGGTTGAACTAGAGCATCTCTGTTAGAAAGACATCCAGTCTCGACTGACAGACCCCACGTGCTGGACTGGAGGATCCACCTCAGGCCGTGGTAAGATTAGCCAGTTGTTCATTACGCTCCATATAGAAAAGGTGCATCTTATTTCAAAATACATTCTGTTCTAATTTCAATTGCCAGCCATTCCATTTGCTGGCTAGATCAAAAAGCCGCTTCTATAATTTTGACATGATTTGTTCTTTACAAATCCATGCTGGCTATTCCCTATCACCTTACCACCTTCCAAGTGTTTGCAGATGATTTCCTTGATTACTTGCTCCATTATCTTCCCTGGCACAGAAGTTAAATTAACTGGTCTGTAGTTTCCTGGCTTGTTTTTATTTCTCTTTTTATAGATGGGCACTATATTTGCCCTTTTCCAGTCCTCTGGAATCTCTCCTGTCTCCCATGATTTTCCAAAGATAATAGCTAGAGGCTCAGATACCTCCTCTATTAGCTCCTTGAGTATTCTAGGATGCATTTCATCAGGCCCTGTGGTGGCCAACCTGTGCCTCCGGAGCCACATGCGGTTCTTCAGAGGTTACTTTGCGGCTCCCGGCATAGGCGCTGACTCCGAGGCTGGAGCTACAGATGCTAACTTTCCAATATGCTGTGGGGTGCTCACTGCTCAACCCCCTGCTCTGCCCCAGGTCCTGCCACCACCCCACCCCTTCACCCAAGGCCCCTACCCCTTCCCCTGAGCCTGCCATGCCCTCGCTCCTCCCCTCTCCTCACCAGAGCCTCCTGCGCACTGCAAAACAGCTGATTGTGGCGGGTGGGAGGCGTGGGGAGGGGGTGGGAGGCGGTGATTGGCGGGGCTGGCGGTGGGCGGAAGGTGCTGGGGGCTGGAGCGGGTTAGTGGATGGGGGGCTGCTGACATATTCCTGTGGCTCTTTGGCAATGTTCATTGGTAAATTCTGGCTCCTTCTCAGGCTCAGGTTGGCCACCCCTGTCCTAGGGACTGGTGGGGGCCAGCGTTGCAACAGTCAGTTCTCAACGTTCCGTTTTGATTTGAATGTGGGCATCTTTCAGTTCCCCTTCTGCGTCAGCCTTCCACGTTCTCTGGAGGCAGATTTTCATTATTTGATCTTTCAGCACACGAGTATGGGTGAATTTCCATGGATAGAACCTAAAGGGAAGATAACAAAACTCGTGTAGAATTTAGATTGATATCTCCATAAATAGTATTTCCCTTGGAGTTGCCTCAATACACTCCTTGCCTTCAAGTTGTGAATCTAAACCTTTTGTCTCATGTAATGATTGGCTAATGTATGTGTATTGAGACAATATCTATCTCAGAATTTACATGACTGAAACACACATAAATGAGATCAAATAATGCAGAAGAAAGAAATCTTAAGCTATTGAAAGTGATACAGCTCCACTCCCATCCCCTGGCTGTCATCTTGGTAGTTCTCTCAGAAATAATCTCATGGAGATAGTAGAATTTGTAGAGAGTTTTGAAGTCTATGCCCCCATTGGGCTATATACAATAGATGTGTAAATTCCCCCCTGCAATTCCTTTCCAGGAACGGGGTTTAAATAAACTGTAACCTACATTGTCATGGGTCTCGGTGTGATTTCTTTGTTATTCTGTTGGTGGCCCAACTTCTGACTGGATGTTATAAATAGTATGGGAAATTCTACATTTAAAGTTTACTGGTTATTTTCCCCATGCTACTAAAATCCAGATATTGAAATAGCTGAGAATAAGTCAACATATTTGCAGCTGCTAATCCATCCTTCCAGACCCTCAAACCTTCTTGATGACAATCTTTTGTTCCTTTTCCTGGGTTCTCTGGGAACAGAGGTTTATTGGTTTTCAGCTTGGCCCTATCTGTACCCAGAGTCCCAACATTCTGTGCACAAAGGAGTGGGGTTAATAATGAAGCATTTTTGCAACTAGACTCAGGCAATGACCAAAGAAAATAGAAACTGACCTTTGTTGTTTCAGTGTCTGCCCAATGGCAGAGGAGGCGTGAGATCCATGGGGTGAGAGGCTAGGAAATGTAGCCAGCGACTGTGCTAGGATGGGAGGAATTACAGATCTGGTGGATGGAGGTTTCCTGTTAGAGAACAGAAGGGGAGAACCTGTGATGTGCTCTGTCCAAGGAAGGTTATGAGAAAGAGGGAACAGGGATCCTGGTGCCTCTCCCCAAGGAAACCTCAGACAAAGCATCTCCTCTTGGACAGGAGCAGCAACCTTCACACTAGCAGTTACAGCCATCTTTAGGTTCATAAATTCATAGTTTCAAAGGCTCTAAGGCCAGCCCTGATCATCTAGTCTGACCCCCTGCATAACTCAGGTCCTAGAACGTCCCCAGAAGAATTCCTGTTTCACCATGGTCCCATGTGTCTTCACCTTCAGCTGGGGGTAGAGTTCAGGGGTAGAGTGTTTGACTGCAGATCGAGTGGTCCTTGGTTCACATCCTAGTGCCCCCTTTGAAGTCTTTGTTAATAAGCAGCAGGTTTCACACAAACAAAAGGAAGTATTTTTTCAAACAATGCACAGTTAACCAGTGTAACTCTTTGCCGGAGGACGTTGTGAAGGCCAAGACTATAACAGGTTTCAAAAATGACCTCAATAAATTTATGCAGGAGAGGTCCATTAATGGCTATTAGCCAGGATGGGTAGGGATGGTGTCCCTAACCTCTGTTTGCGAGGAGCCGGAAATGAGCAACAGGAATGGATCACTTGATGATTCCCTGTTCATTCCCTGGCTACTGTCGGAAGACAGGATACTGGGCTAGATGGACCTTTGGTTTGACCCAGTCTGGGCGGTCTTGTGTTGCTTATGTTCTTGGTTGTATGAACCAGTACTGGCTATTAGAGGAGCAGATGGCTTCAAAAGACCAGTCTCTTGGATCTGTGAATCCTGGGCAAACTAATTCCCTTCCTTTAGAGAAGGGCAGAAAAACCCATTTCCTCCTTCTTTCTACTCCAGGCTTCGTTCCTTTTTCCAAAGACTCGCCTCTAGGTTGCAGAGAGAGATCTACGTGCACAAAGTGTTCGTCCAACCTGCAGCAATTGAGGCATGCTCTGTCCTCAGCCAGCAAGAACAGGCCTTGCCAGAGAAGCCCCAGAGAAGCAAATGCTCATGGACCATCCTATCAGGCATGAAAAGACTGTGTCTGTAGCCAATCTGACACCTCGATGGCAGATAGCGATGAGGAGAGAACAGTTTCCTCACCAAGAAGGTGGACGCACTTGTCCCTGAAGAAGAAAGCAGCTGAGACCCAGGTGGAGTCAGAGGAGGTGAAGCTGCAGGAGAATACAGAAAAAGTCAAACTGAATCTTACAGGTGAGATTCAAACCTCGGCACCTGTTGAGGCTTTTTAAGGAAAGGGCTCAGCCAGAGTCTCCATGCTCACTAGGCCCTGCCAGCCTCCCGCGGGGACAGACTATTCCAGGGCAGCTGCCCAATGGAAATACTCAGTCCCAACAGGCTTTGTCCCTGTTCATTGCAGACCCCCGGGGAGCAGCTTTCCTCAGCCCAGCTCCAAGCCCTGCTGATGAGAGCCGTGAAGGGTCTGACAACACCCACCCTGGAGCGATTTAAAGCCGCAGAGGAAGACCTGAGGGCCATTGTATCTCTACACGGAGACAAGATGGAGAGAGTAAGAGACTCCCGCCGTGGGGCAGGGGGATGCTGCGCAGAGAGGGGGAGGGGAGAATTTCCTCTCCTAGGAAATCATTCCTGGGACACGCTGGCATGGTGCTTTGAAGGTTGGCTCAGCCCCTTCCATTCATCGCTTGGCCATGGGGATCCGCGGCGTCAGGTTTGTAATGTGCTCTCTGCCCGCTGGAGCTCTGACACGTCCCTGAGGACAGCCCAGCCACACTGAAGGTGCCGATAGCCCCAGCCCTGGCAGCGCAGCACTTACCTTGTCTGCTGATGGGCCTCCATATTAGGCTCCAGGAGCAGACATGGTTTCCTCAGACATGCTGCAGGGCCTTGTTTGTCCAGCTGAAGTATCAGGAGGAATTTGGCTTTGCACTTTTCTCTCTGTCTCTCCCAAGCTCTGATCCTGTTGCCCATCCCCACAGATCTGAGTGCCTCCCCCGTGAATTAGATTGGTCTAGGGAGGTCTCTGGCAGAATTCATTTCTACGTCCCCTGGGTAGGAGGCTCTCGGCATCATTTACTCCCCCTGATTAATGAAGCTCCACCGCCCTCCTGGGAGGTAGGAATTCTACCCATTGGACACCTGGGGAAACTGAAGCCCAGAGAGCTCCGTGACTTGCCCCAGCCTGCACGGTGGGGCAGGGTTACCATCGAACCCAGGAGAACACCCTGGCCAGGGCTCCTAGAACCAATGCTGCCTATTGGGGAGTCTGACTGTGTTGCCCTTCAGTTGTTGCTGCTGGGAATTCTCAGCCAGGCTGTGACGAGGCGATTCTGGCGGGACCCAACGGACAGTGCCAGTTCAGGACAAATCGCTTCAAGCAGGGCACTTACAGCCCAGGGCTGGAGTCTTCCCACCTCTAAGGCAAACCAAACCAGCCAGACAGAGAGGACTTTGGTTTTTCTCCACTGGCTAACCACGAGTCACACAAGCAATTCCCTTAGACACTCCAGTTTCCCAGTATCACTACCAGTGCCTCTCGTTATGGGGATGAATGGTTATGAAAACCAATACCCCAATAAAAGAAAAAAGTTCTCCCAATCCCAAAGGACCAAGCCCCAGACCCAGGTCAACGTCCAAATCAGAGCTTACCCACAAATCACGCTGTTGCCAATCCTTTAGAATCTAAAATCTAAAGGTTTATTCATAAAAGAAAAAAGATATAGATGAGAGCTAGAATTGGTTAAATGGAATCAATTACACACACAGTAATGGCAAAGTTCTTGGTTCAGGCTTGTAGCAATGATGGAATAAACTGCAGGTTCAAATCAAGTCTCTGGAACATCCCCAGGTGGGATGGGTCATCAGTCCTTTGTGTAGAGCTTCCGTTTGTAGCAAAGTCCCTCCAGGGGTAAGAAGCAGGATTGAAGACAAGATGGAGATGAGGCATCTGCCTTTTATAGTCTCTTCCAGGTGCAAGGACACCTCTTTGTCCTTACTGTGGAAAATTACAGCAAAATGGAGTTTGGAGTCACATGGGCAAGTCCCTGCATACTTTGCTGAGTCACAAGGTGTATCTGCCTTCTCTCAATGGGTCAGTTGTATAGCTGATGGTCCTTAATGGGCCATCAAGCAGGCTAGGCAGAGCTGACACCAACTTGTCTGGGGTGTCTCCCAGAAGCATAGCATAAGTTTGAAATACAGACAGTATAAAGCCAATATTCATAACTTCAACTACAAAAATGAAACACACATATAGACAGCATAATCATAACCAACAAACCATAACCTCTCCATAGACCCCTTACACGACAACCTTTATACAATATTTGCTGCAAATATATAACAGTGGTTGCAACAGTGATCTATACAGTTACAGATTATGTCAAGAACGTCACACCCCAAATGCAAAATTGATGCAGGAAGGGATGACAAACATCCCTGACTGCATCCCAAGAGCTCCCCATCCTGGGTTCTGTCTCACTACAGCTAGTCTTGGGTTAGAAGCTGTACCAGTGTATAACAGAAATGGTTTATCAAAGTCATATTCAATAACATGATTGAATCTCTTTACAAACTCAAGGTAAAACTTGGTTAGAACAATAGTGGATTGGATCTGCTCTTGCAGCATGGTTCCTGTATGTCTCATGTGATCTTGCCAAGAGCTAAAGAATATAGCTACTTTATTCATAAAAGCTCTGGCAAATGTTTGGAACCCAATTAACATCAAGCCAATGTAGATATTAATGTTGTTCGTAGTATAGGAATCTTGGCATTTAGCCGTGAAAGCAATATGGTCGTGTGCCTTAGTTTCCCTTTTCATACAGCACATCAGGTCTGGAATGTCTTTTCCCTTGTGAAAAGTTCCAATGCTGTTTACAGGCATGAACTGTGAAACATTAGGATAACAAGGCCTTTTAACATAAAGTATGTTCTTATGTATTACTCTTAACATGTTCAAGGGATTTTCCAAAAGATTAGGCACATTGTACATTTTTACAGTTCTTGCTAATAGCAAGACATTAGTTACAAAAATTACCATTAGCAATAACAACAAATTCATTGCAAGTGTCCATTTACAATCATTTTTGTCATGCCACACCTTTGGCCCAATACCATTGGGTTTTTGGCATTTTAGGGTTAACCTGTGGCTTTCCTTTGCAAAATCAAGTTCTCTTTTTCCTCCTTGTCCTGAAGGATCAAACCCTGATTTTTCTTGCTTAACAGAATTCACTGGCTGATTGGGTGGGCTCTCTGTGCTAATAGCTATTAGCAAGTCTTTTTTCTCCCTGCCAGCCAGGTAATTTGCATCAACACAGACACTAGCTTTTAGATTCTCAGCTGCTACCAATTTCAAGGCTGGACACTCATTCTTCCCTTTAGCAGGATTGGGTTCTTCCCCCCCCCCCACACACACCTTTTGCCTAGAAGGTTGAAAACGGAAACTTCCTGCTTACAGGAATTCCTTTGCTGGCTAGGTGTGTTCACAAGTGCAGACCCTGACGCACAGACTGCTCACTCAGGGCTTGGCTACACTTGCGAGTTACAGCGCAATAAAGGAGCCTGGGCGCACTAGCTCACTCCCCGTCCACACTGGCATGGCACGTAGAGCGCTCTGACTCCGTGGCTACAGCGCTCCTGGTTCTCCACCTCGGCGAGAGGAATAACGTTTGCTGCGCCTTGGCTACAACGCCCGGGCGTCAGTGTGAACGAGGTGTTGCGTTACTGCGCTCTGATCGGCCTCCGGAACGTCCCATAATCCCCTTAAGTCAAGTGGCCACTCTTGTCACTGTTTTGAACTCCTGTAGGAATGCGGAAATGCCCTTTCAAAGCCCCATTTCTGACAGCCGGCATGCAAGCCGTTACTGTGCAATGCTGTGTGAGAGAGAGCGGCAGGGGAGAGGGGAGGTCTGCTGCTGTCTGAACTTACAAGACAGCATGCTGACGTGCTCAGCCCCCCAAAACCCCGCTCTCTCTCCCCCCACATACACACAACACACTCCCTGTCACACTCCATCCCACCCCTCCCATTTGAAAAGCACGTTGCAGTCACTTGAATGCTGGGATAGCTGCCCACAATGCACCACTCCCAATGCTGCTGCAAGTGCCGCAAATGTGGCCACGCCAGTGCGCTGTCAGCTGTCAGTGTGCTCTGCCATACTACCCCCCGCCCATTACCCCCACCCCCTTATGCCTGGCAACTCCCATGCCCAGTGCCCCTCTGGCCCGCAGATCCCTATAACCAGCACCCCCCACTGCCTAGTGCCCCTCTCACAGCCCCCCCACAACTGCCCAGCCCTCCATATTCCTGAGGGAATTCAGCACCAAAACATTACAAATTCTGTGCACTATTTTAAAATTCTGCAAATGTTATTTGTCAATA
>NW_020664444.1:32824836-32939775 GCF_002925995.2 Terrapene triunguis | reverse complement strand
GATCATGAGCTTTCGTGGGTGAATACCCACTTCTTCGGATGCATGTAGAGGAAATTTCCAGGGGCAGGTATAAATATGCAAGCAAGAGTGAATAAGGCTAGAGATAACGAAGTTAGTTCAATCAGGAAGGATGAGGCCCTCTTCTAGCAGTTGAGGCGTGAACACCAAGGGAGGAGAAACTGCTTTTGTAGTTGGCTAGCCATTCACAGTCTTTATTTAATCCTGAGCTGATGGTGTCAAATTTGCAGATGAACTCAAGCTCAGCAGTTTCTCTTTGAAGTCTGGTGCTGAAGTTTTTTTGCGGCAGGATGGCTACCTTTAAATCTGCTATTGTGTGTCCAGGGAGGTTGAAGTGTTCTCCTACAGGTTTTTGTATATTGCCATTCCTAATATCTGATTTGTGTCCCCATTTATCCTTTTACGTAGGGACTGTCCAGTTTGGCCGATGTACATAGCAGTGGGGCATTGCTGGCATATGATGGCGTATATTACATTTGTGGACGTGCAGGTGAATGAACCGGTGATGGTGTGGCTGATCTGGTTAGGTCCTGTGATGGTGTCGCTGGTGTAGATATGTGGGCAGAGTTGGCATCGAGGTTTGTTGCATGGCTTGGTTCCTGAGTTAGAGTTACTGTGGTGCAGTGTGTGGTTACTGGTGAGAATATGCTTCAGGTTGGCGGGTTGTCTGTGGGCGAGGACTGGCCTGCCACCCAAGGCCTGTGAAAGTGAGGGATCGTTGTCCAGGATGGGTTGTAGATCACTGATGACCATCACTTATTTGCACTGTGGTGTCTAGGAAATGGACCTCCCGTGTAGATTGGTCCAGGCTGAGGTTGATGGTGGGGTGGAAGCTGTTGAAATCGTGGTGAAATTTTTCCAGCGTCTCCTTCCCATGGGTCCAGATGATGAAGATGTCATCAATGTAGCGTAGGTAGAGAAGGGGTATGAGTGGACGAGAGCTGAGGAAGCGTTGTTCCAGGTCAGACATAAAAATGTTGGCATATTGTGGGGCCATGCGGGTGCCCATAGCGGTGCCAGTGGTCTGGAGGTATATATTGTCATCAAATTTGAAATAGTTGTGTGTGAGGATAAAGTCACAGAGCTCAGCAACCAGTTGCGCTGTGGCATCATCAGGTATAATGTTCCTGACAGCTTGTATTCCATCTGTGTGTGGGATGTTTGTATAGAGAGCCTCTACATCCATGGTGGCTAGGATGATGTTTTCTGGAAGGTCACCAATGCATTGTAGTTTTCTCAGGAAATCCGTGGTGTCACGGAGATAGCTGGGAGTGCTGGTGGCGTAGGGTCTGAGTAGGGAGTCCACATATCCAGACAGTCCTTCAGTGAGGGTGCCAATGCCCGAGATGATGGGGCGTCCAGGATTTCCGGGTTTGTGGATCTTGGGTAGTAGATACCCTTAGAGCCCCAACCGGGGTTATTCTATGTTGATTTGTTCCTGTGTAGGTGTAGGAAGTGTCCTGAGTAGATGGTGCAGTTTCTTAGTGTATTCCTCAGTGGGATCTGAGGGAAGTGGCCTGTAGACTTTGGTATTGGAGAGTTGTCTGGCAGCCTCCTTTTGGTAGTCAGACCTGTTCATGATGACAACAGCACCTCCTTTATCAGCCTCTTTGATGATGATGTCAGGGTGGTTTCTTAGGCTGTGGATGGCATTGCGTTCTGCACGACTTAGGTTATGAGGCAAGCGATGTTGTTTTTCCACAATTTCTGCCTGTGCACGTCGGCAGAAGCATTCTATGTATAGGTCCAGACTGTCGTTTCGACCCTCAGGAGGAGTCCATGTGGAGTTCTTCTTCTTGTGCTGTTGGTGGGAGGGTATCTGTGTATCAGTGTGCTGTTCGGTGTTATCTTGAAAGTATTCTTTGAGTCGGAGACGGCGAAAGTAGGCTTCCAGATCACCGCAGAACTGTATCATGTTTGTGGGGGTGGCAGGGCAGAAAGAGAATCCCTGAGATAGGACAGACTCTTCTGCCGGGCTGTGTGTGTAGTTGGAAGGGATATAGACAAACACTAAAAAACACTTTAAGGAGATCAGAAGCCTGTGAAAGAATGGGTGGCTTCAAGAGAGCAATTAAAGATGACAAGGACATTGCTGAGAAGCTAATATTTGTGTGTGTGTGTCTTCTTCCTTTATCACACAGGTTGCTGGAGAGAGATCTGTCCCAGACCGGTTCTCTTCTAGTAATAGAGGTACCATCGGGGCTTGAGATAGCAGCAGAGGCGGTCCCGGACCAAGCTGATAATTTACAAAGTAACTCCCCCAAACACTTCTTCGAGCTGGACTTCATCCTGCTCTTAGTAGTATAAGGGCCCTACCGTCAAACAAACCCCAACCCCACCCCATGACCCCTTAAACTCCACCCCTTGACCCCTTAAACCCTGCTCACCTGTCACCAGAAGTCCCGCCCCATGGGGGTATTACTTCTGGGGTCAAGGTGGCCACATGACTGGAAGCAAGGTGTGTCATGTGACCCCTCTAGAAGCTCCTCCCACTGCCCTCTACCATCAGGATGAGCTTTGCTCCCATAGGACCGCCCGGAGAGGAGATTTGACCAATCAGGGGGAGTACCAGGGCAGGGTGACCCATCCAGAAGTGGGTCATATGACCCTTCTAACAACTCCTTCCACCTCCCTCTACCAATCAGGATGGGTTTCAGCTGTTGGAGACCACCCCGAGAGGAGATTTGACCAATGGTGAGGAATTCTGGGGTGGGGTGACCCGTCCGGAAGTGTTTCGTGTGACCCCTCTAAGAACTCCTCCCATCACCCTCTATCAGACGCGACGGGGTTTCGGCTGCATAGGACCGCCCCAAGAGCAGATTTGACCAAAACAGGGCAGGTTCTGGGACGGGGTGAACCGCCCAGAAGAGGGTCGTGTGACCCCTCTAAGAACTCCTCCCAGCGCCCTCTGCCAATCAGAGCGCAGCACCATCACCCCATAAGTCCCAGCACCGGGCAGAAGAGTCCATCTTTTACCAAGAACGCATGTTTTAGAAATCGTGGAAATATGGACTCCTTCACCACCCCGATGAGAACTTTGGACTTTGTTTTAGCCCCAAGGGTCTTCGACCATCCACGGAGAAAGCGCTACATCAGAGACAGTTCCGAGGAGGAGGCGGGAGTGACCGAGGGGAGCCCTTTGGCCCAGCCATTGATGGACACGCCGGAACCCAAACGCTGATACAAATTGTTGAAGAGGACTCCGAGGATGACGGCTATGAGAAGTTTAGGAGGAGGCTTGGCATGGAACTAACTGAGCCTGTGCCACGTCATGAGCGTAAAAAAGTCATGCGGACTATTGTACGCGTTACTGTTTATGCTGTCCTTAAACACTGCCTTAGGGAAAAGCTTTTAGAAGATTGTGAGGGCTGTGTCATAGATGCGCCAGCCCAACGGCACCATGGCTGTGTGACTTGGACTTCAGTGGATATAAAGTGCAAGCTCCGGGGCCTGTGTGCTGAGCTGTGTTTGGAAAGTTTATTAAACACTGTTATTGCCATAGGTTATGCTATGCAATGTCTGTGCCTGACCCAAGAACATTTAGCGCAAGGGGTGACCTTGTTAAATGCTGTTCAATTCAGTGGAGACCCTGACGGTGTTTTAAAGAAAACGACCAAACTGGAAGATGCCTGCTTACAGCGTTATATTGACCGTCTAGTCCGCACAAAAAGTTACAGAACCCTGCTTAAGAAAAAGACTATTTGTAAGAAATCTAAAAGGATTAAGTTAGAGAATGGTGAGGGGGCAAACATGCGATATAAAACTTGGTAGCTGTAAATTTAAAAAAACCCAACAACATTGAAAAGGGCTTTGTGACTATCTGTGTTTCTGTTTGAAGGTCTCTGGCCCTTAAGTGAGCTAAAAGTTTTAATGAAGCATCTTAGTTTGTTTTCAAGAAGCTGTATGTCTTTTAAATAAAAAATAAATTGTTTGTGAGAACGTAGCTCTTGTGTTTTTGTGTAAAAGAGAACCATTTACCGCAAAAAGCTGAAATGTATGTTGTGGGAGGGAAAAAATCCTAAAAATGTGTTTACAATAAAACAAAAAACAAAACAAACAAACAAACAAAAAAACCACCAGGGATAGTTCAGACATGTGTTTGAGTACAATAGAGCTGACTTATCCTGTTGAACTGAATGGTTTTAACCACACCCCCACTGAATAGCCAGGGTGACTGTGATTACTCACCCTTGTTGTCATAGGGTTACATTTGATGGGTGTGCACCCACAGTAAGGGGAGTGGGTGGGTGAGGATGGTGAGTTCTGATTAATATGAAATGAAATAAAACCTTAGGAATTTGCAGATGCTATTGGACAGTTTAAATAGGACCCCAGGAGTTGGTGGAATGTTATGGGTCATTCGTTCTAGAAAACACCCCCACCCCAAACTTGAAGCATGAAAGAAACATGTTTTTTAAAAAAAAACAAGCCCCAAGACATTCATTGATCTCTGCAAAGGGACCCCACTTGGAAATGTTTAATACTGTAAGAAGGCCCTACAGAAAAATGTATTTTAACTAAAAGGAAAAAAATAAAGCCCAGTTGTGCAGACAACTTGGTTCCCCCACCCCAGATGGCAAAAGGGAATGCTAGGGGAGGGGTGCCTAAAGTCCTTAAGTATCTATTATTTCAGAGCTGTGGTGATTAAATTAACCTGCTAACTACTATTTTGAAGTCTGTTTGAAACAAAGAGTTAGATCAGGGGTCTCAAACTCAAATGACCACGAGGGCCACATGAGGACTAGTACATTGGCCCGAGGGCCGCATTACTGACACCTCCCCACCCGCTGCCCTCGGCCCCGCCCCCACTCCACCCCTTCCATGAGACCCGCCCCCATTCCAACCCCTTCCCCGAAATCCCCACCCCAACTCTGCCCCCTTCCTGTTCCCAGGGGGTGTAGGAGGGGTGTGGGGTGTGGCGGGGGCTCAGGGCAGGGGGCTCGGCTGCAGGAGAGGTTCGGGGGGTGGGCTCCAGCCCGACGCGCACCGGGGGCAGGGCAGGCTCCCTGCCTGCCTGTCCCCACGCCGCTCCGGGAAGTGGCCGCAACATAGGGGTCTGTGTGTTGCTGTTGCTTCAGGCACCACCCCCAGCAGCTCCCATTGGCCGGGAATGGGGAACCACGGCCAATGGGAGCTGCTGGGGGCACTGCCTGAAGCAAGAGCAACATACAGACCCCTGTGCCCCCCTTCCCCACGTTCCGGCCGCTTCCCGGAGCGGCGCGGGGGCAGGACAGGCAGGGAGCCTGCCCTGCCCCCGGTACACGTCGGGCTGGAGCCGCTCTAGGTAAATGCTGGGGGGGGGGCGGGGGGGCCACAAGGAGCTTGCGGGCCGCAGAAAACAACCCCGCAGGCCGCATGCGGCTCCCAGGCCGCGTGTTTGAGACCCCCTAAGTTAGATGGTATTAAAACCTCAGGTATCAACAGAAACTCTCTTGAATTGCTGCTGGACTGCAAGAGGAGGAGCTTTGCTCCCTGTTTTTAACTCTGAAAATATATATTCTGTAATGCCACTCTTTGGCCATGCTGTCTTAGTAAATAATGGTGCCTGTCTTGATTGCAGTGTGATCTGTTTAGCACGGAACCAGTAACTTTAAGCAGCATTTCACAACTAGGCCAAGGTAAAAAACATTTTCCACTATAGTTGTGCTTAATAATGTTAAATTAAAAAAAAACAAAAAACTTCAGGTATTACACAGGTTGTATAGGGATTAGGGGGTAATACTAACTAACATTTTTGCTTGTTCTTTAACCTGAAGGCCCAAACAAACATGGGGGGGAACAGAACAACCATGTGCCTTTTAAATGCATGTGGGTTTATTAAAAAGTATTTGGTTTCAAACTTGGTTTGGTGTGTTTATAAAGCTGCTGGGTTTTTTTGTGTGTGTTTGTGTTTGTATGTGTATGTGTGTGAGATAGGGGTCTGTGCAAGACATAGGTGTGACGGGTTGGATCACAGAAACCCCCTGGGAGCTGCCACCTGTTGTGCCCAGACTACTTCTAGCCCTGCTTTCCCTGCCAGCTCAGGACTCCAGCACCCTGTCTTGCTGAGCCAGACGCTCCCGTCTGCTCCAACAAAGATCCAGGGTCTGAATTACTTGCCCCAAAGCTGCAGGTTTACCTGAAAGCAGCTAAGAGAAGTGTTCCTGTCTTTAACACTCAGATGCCCAACTCCCAATGGGATCTAAACCCAAATAAATCCATTTTACCCTGTATGAAGTGTGACAGACCCAGACCTGTGGGGTACAGGAGTCTGGTAGAGGGCAAATATACTGGTCACTGGATGAGTAGTTTTCTGTTCCCTGAGTAACCAGAGCAGGGGCTGCACTAGAGTAATCAGGAACCTGCTAGAACCAGTTAAGGCAGGCAGGCTAATTAGGACACCTGGAGCCAATTAAGAAGAAGCTTCTAGACTCAATTAAGGCAGGCTAATCAGAGCACCTGGGTTTTAAAAAGGAGCTCACTTCAGTTGTGGTGGGAGTGTGAGGAGCTGGGAGCAAGAGGCGCAAGGAGCTGAGAGTGAGCGAGTGCGCTGCGCTGCTGGAGGACTGAGGAGCACAAGCGTTATCAGACACCAGGAGGAAGGTCCTGTGGTGAGAATAAGGAAGGTGTTTGGAGGAGGCCATGGGGAAGTAGCCCAGGGAGTTGTAGCTGTCATGCAGCTGTTACAGGAGGCGCTATAGACAGCTGCAGTCCACAGGGCCCTGGGCTGGAACCCGGAGTAGAGGGCGGGCCCGGGTTCCCCCCAAACCTCCCAATTGACCTGGACTGTGGGTTCTCCCAGAGGGGAAGGTCTCTGGGCTGTTCCCCAACCCACATGGTGAATCTCTGAGGCAAGAAAATCCGCCAATAAGCGCAGGACCCACCAAGATAGAGGAGGAACTTTGTCACAAAAGCTTATACAGGGTAAACTCATAAATTGTTTGCCCTCTATAACACTGATAGAGAGAGATGCACAGTTGTTTGCTTCCCCAGGTATTAATATATACTCTGAGTTAATTAATAAGTAAAAAGTGATTTTATTAAATACAGAAAGTAGGATTTAAGTGGTTCCAAGTAGCAACAGACAGAACAAAGTAAGTCCCCAAGCAAAATAAAATAAAATGCGCAAATCTATGTCTAAACGAACTGAATAGAGATAAGATCCTCACCAGGTCCAGAATGCTCCCTTTTACAGACTAATCTCCTTTTAGCCTGGGTCCAGCAATCACTCACACCCCTTGCACATTGTCCTTTGTTCCAGTTTCTTTCAAGTATCATGGGGGGTGGAGAGGCTCTCTCTTTAGCCAGCTGAAGACAAAATGGAGGAGTCTCCCAGGGGTTTAAATAGACTTTCTCTTGTGGGTGGAGAACCCCTCCTCATTCCTATGCAAAGTCCAGCTCCAAGATGGAGTTTTGGAGTCACCCCGGCAAGTCACATGTCCATGCATGACTCAGGTTTTACAGGTAGCATCCATTGTTTACATGCTACCTTGAACATCCTCAAGTAGACTTCTTATGTGGATTGGAGCATTCCAAGATCCATTGTCCTTTAAGTGTTTCTTGATTAGGTACTTAATTTCAACATTCCTTTCTCCAGGAACTGACCAAATGCTCTACTAAGGTTATTTAGAAATCAAGCCAGTACACAGCCAACATTCATAACATTCATAACTTTGAATACAAAAATGATACATGCATACAAATAGGATTAATACATTCAGTAGATCATAATCTTTACGGAGATATTTTACATGGCATATGTAGCATAAAACACATTCTAAGCATATTTCCATAAAGCCTTATGGGAGGTACCGTCACAATAGGTGTGGGTATTTTAAAAGTATTTGGTTGCAAACTGTTTGTTTTAAACTAACAGGACTTTTTTTACTGTGCAAATGTGCTGTGTTTTTAAAACGGGTTGTTTATAGGGGTTTGAAGCATTTGGGGATAATACTAACATTTTTGCTTGTTCTTTAACCTGAAGGCCCAAACACACATTTGGGAGGGCGGGGGGATGGGGACAGAACATCCATGTGCCTTTTAAATGCATGTGCGTTTATTGAAAAGTATTTGGTTGCAAACTGTGGGTGCTTTAAACTGGTGGTATGTGTGTTTCAAACTAACAAGGGTTTCTGTGCAAAATGTGTTTTTAAAATGGATTTTAAAAGCAGTTTGGTTTTTATTCTGCAAAATGAGATGTATTTTTTTAAAAAATGTCTGTGGGTTGTTGTTTTTTTAAGTGGTAGAAATAAACTCAAAACCTGCGTTTGCTGTACAGCCTGAAATGGATTATTTTGTTTAAAGCTATGACTTTTTAAATAGAAAAACACCCTAATGAATATTTTATTTTTTTAAGTTTATAAGACGGTTTCATGTGTTTTATAATAATGTTGTTTGCTCCACAGTACGGTCAAAACATGAGAGATGCTTAGACCAGAGGGTAAACAAGCTCAAAAGAAAAAGGAAAGAGACAGCTGAAAAGGAAAATTCACCAGCATCAGGGATGGATGGATGGATGAAGCCCAGTAAAATATATTTTGCTTATTGGTTTGGTTGTTTTATGAGGTTTTGTATTTTAAGTAAATACATAGGTGTGGGTGAGAAAGATGGTAAAGTTCTGTTTTGTAAAATTGCCCCTCCCCCCATAGTGATACCAGTCAGTTCTGTGTTCTTGGGGAACCAGGGTGCAGTATCCAGCCTGACTCATGAAAGACACCCCTCCCCCCCACCAACCACCAGCCTTTGCTTAAACCAAAACCCATCAGAGGAAAAAACTTGCAGAGAGCAGTGAAGGGCACATAGGAGACACACCTAGACCCCTCCTGACAAGGGTGATGAGATTAAGACATCTCCATTAGCATACAGAATGAAGAACAGAGACAACTCTCCTAGCCTCATCTGCATGAAAGATGGGACAGGGAGACATCTCAATTTGTATACAGAATGGAGAACAGAGAACCGCACTGAACTCTGGGACCAGAAAAAGCAGGGAAGCACTGCATCATGGGAATCTCTGCTCCAGATGTTAAAGAATCTATGCCTGCCCACACCCAGCTCAGCAGTTATCAGACCAATTCTAGGAAGGAATCCTTGATTGATCTCCAAAGTACTGAAGCAGCCTAGTTGCAGTGTGACCTCCTTGAAAGAAAACATCACCCATAGCCAAGAGTGATCAGCTCCTGTTGTCTAGCCTAAAGAAAACCCTTGAGTCATCAGTTTACCTAGAAACAAATCTAGTGTTCTCCCTTGAACCATTGTATTTTTGCTGGTAACAAATTGGTGGAGAATGCGAGCAGCACGTGACCCTAATCACATGGTAATTGTTGAGTAGTTGCTATGGAGCAGAGAAACTGAGGCACAAACTTGAGTAAGCTTGCTTTCTTTTCCTTTTTCAGATCAAGCTCCTTTAGCAAAGTCTCTCTCTCATAGACTACTTGGTGACCTTCTGTTACGAATCGTGCTTAGAATACTTGTAGAACTGTGAAATAAGGAGTTAAGAGTAGTGCCTTAAAAATAAAGGTTTTAGAAAGAACTGTTGGTGGGGATCATTAATGAAATAAGGAAACAGAGATGGCTGGAAAAAACCAACAGGAGAAAACCAACAGGTTAGAGAGATGGGTAATGAAGAAGGGGAAATGCCCCTGGGAAAGGGGGTGGTTTAAGGGTGAGAATCCCCTGACTGAAGCTAGTCTGAGCTTTGAACAATATTGCACAACCTTTAAGCCACGTGGTAGTGTAAAGGATGCAGCTGCTGCATGGGCATTAGTTTATGCATGTCTGGACATGGTTGAAATGGTAAAGAGAGGGCAGGAACTAGAGCTTGAGAAAAAGCAGTTACAACAGTGTTTGAATAAATGTGAGACAGACGGGTGTGAATTGATAGCAGAAAAGCTCAGAATGGTGACTGTTCTCAGAGATATACAAGAGGAAAGAGACAAGGCAAGCAGGAATGCAGAACAGCATAGAAAAGGGTTAACACACACAAAAGTTGTGTTAGAAGAAGCAAGAGCTGCAACTCTCTTCTTGGCAGACGAGAACAGGGCAGCAAAGGCAGCAGCAGACCATCAGGAGCGTGAGGCAAAGATTAGTAAATTGCGTGCCCAACTTAGTGCCCATAAGGGGGTGGTAGCAGCTGTGAGGTTGAGAGAAGATTGTGATTTGGAGCCCCCTGGGAAAATAAAGATCCCCCACGATGCTCTCCCCAAAAACCCATTTAACCCCAATTGGCCACACATGCATAATGTTGCCCCTGTGTCCACAAGGGAGGTTAAACACATAGTTGCAGGAGCCGATCTGCCCACAACAGAGCTGGTCCCGGACATAGTAAGGTGGTCTCCTAGTCAAGCCAAGGCTATTGCTGAGAGACTGGGGCCACTGAACCATGACACAGCCGTTGCATGGCTGGCCCGTGTTTGGCAAATGTACCCCTCTGCTGATGGCATGGACTTAACCCAATTGGCTCAGTTATGCGCCTTTCCTTGTGATGCAGATGCGCTAGACATAGGCATAGGTTCTTGGGAACGGACTGCCACTGGACTCCAGGAATGGATGATAAGTGCTCTTAAAATATTACTGCCTGCGTCTTCCCTTAAGAAACTGTATATAATGGAAGATCAGAAACCAGGAGAGGCCCCAGAAGCTTACCTAACTCGAAAGAAAATGCTGGCAGCTCTCTCTGATTCATTACCCCAGACAGAAGAGAATGGGATTATCACTTTCCAGTATCTGGGACATGAATTAGTACAGAGCATTTATGCAGGACTAAATTCTCAGACAAAATTGACCATGGGGACTGTGGATTTAGAACACCTAACCTGGAGTGAACTAGTGGCAAAAATCAAACAGGCAGGAGATTTGCTGCAAGAAACTGGTGTCTTAAAAAGACTACCTCAGAGCCCGTGCAGGCTATCGCATTTACAAATAATAGTCCCCACTCCGCCAGGCACCCTCCCAATCTTAATTCCCCTATCTCCCACAACCCTGGGCAGCGCCGACCCAAGGAGACCCTTAGGAACATGCTTTGGAAGGAGCTGGTGAATTTAGGGGAGGCTATGGGAAAATATGATCGCCAGCCCCTCAGCATCCTGATTAATGCTTTGTCTTAGGTCATGAGGAAAACAGAGTTAATGCAGGGAGCTCCCGCACAACCCACTGCCCTGGTATGGAGTGCATCCCCCACACCCACTCCCTGTCAAAGCCAGATCCCTGTCCCCTCTTCTGAGTGGAGGCTCTGGGAGACTGACGATCAGTAGGGGTGCCCGGTTCCCCACGGGCCTCCCCAGCTGATTGCAAGACGTCAGTGCGACGTATGGAAGAGACCCATTGTGAGGGCTACAGTGGGGACCCCAGGGATGTTAGCCCAATTGCTACTGGATAGGATGTCCGAAGGGAGACCCACCACTAAACAGGTTCAGCTCAACAGGTAGGAGGGAGAAACTGTCTCTAGGGTGACCAGACATCCCGATAAAATCGGGACCGTCCCGATTTTGAACGGTTTGTCCCGCGTCCCGACCGATCTCTGGTCAGGACGCAATTTTTGTCCCGATATTTTGCGCCGGCAAGCAGCACTCAGCTTTTTTTTTTTTGCACACACCCCCCCCCCATGTCCCGATATTTTCTTCAGCTCATCTGGTCACCCTAACTGTCTCCCATGGTTTGTCTCTTGGGAGTGGCGATTTGCCTGTTAGAAAAGCCATCCCAATCTCCCAGTGTTTGTCTGTGAACAGTCATGTGGTCTGTGACAAGGGAGAGGGAAGTTCAAACTGTTTATCTAGTCAGAAAAGCAGTTTAACTGCTGGGGGAGAAAATGTCTCCAATCTTCTGTCTGTGGAGCTAGCAGAAAGTACCTCTCAGTTTATGCTGATGGAGGATTTGTCAGTTGTGCCAGAGGTGGTTCTGGACTCAACTAAAACCCAGAAAGATGTTTCTGTAGAGCAACCCCTAACTAAAAAGGGAAAGGACAAAATTTCTGGGGGAAATGAATTGTTGCCTAGAAGTGCTCCTGAAGGAATAAAACCTCATGCTAGCTTTTGCAAGCAGTTTGCTGCAACTGAAGGGTGTGGAAGTGAGTTAATTGAGTTAGCTCAGAATCATTGCCTGTAGCAAGCAACAGTGCAGGTGCTGAGAAATTTGGTTCAGTTTCTAGCTGCCAAAGTTCCTCAACTGTGTATAAATCCACTGACTTTGTTTTAGAAAGATCCAGGGTGGAAGCCATCCCTATTAAAACCAACACTGCCTCTGTGTTTGTCAGGTAGAAATCCTAAATGGGAAAAATGAAAAACCCTGGCGGAAATGGTTTCATTCTTCAAAGCTCAAAGAATGGAAGGATAAACCACCTGACCCTCAAGATTGTCTTCTCCATCCTGTCGGCCACCCTTCTTGGCCAGCAAGAAGGAACGGCTTTGAGCCATTGGAAAATATGCATCGAGTGGGCTGGTCAGTGCCTACCCCGATGTTAAGACAGGAAAAGGCCAGAAAAGTCCTTGACTTATTATGGCCACCCTCACATAGGTCACTGCTTCATGTTCACCCTGTAATATTGGTCCCAGATTCTCCCAGTGTGACGAACTGGGACTGTTCTTACTGTGGTCTTTGTGTAACCCTTCTGCCCATCTAAGTTGGCAGCAACAAGGGCCGGGTTCTGTATCTAGGGGTTCCGTTTCAATAACACAATGCAAAACCGGCTCGAGCCCCCACCCAGTGACCTGGGACAATTACATATCACCCCCCTGGGTACCTCTAAGAGGCAATACTTCCCCTCTCACAAGCACGGAGTCTGAGTGTAGCAGAAAATGTTTAATAACATGAGGTAAACGACATCAGCATAAAATTGGAAAAACACCACAAACAGGATTCATAACACAAACCATGAGCAAAACCCACCCCAGCAAATTGGGCTGTGTCCTTTCCCTTTGGTTCTTGAATCCAGCAACCCAAAAATCACCCAGAGTCCCCAAAGTCCAACATCCCCAAAGTCTCTTGGGTCCAGCAACCACCCAAAGTCCCAAAAGTCCAACAACCCCCAAAGTCTCTGTCCCTGGTCAGTGCAGCCCCAGAGTAAAAAGGGGGGGGGCACGCAGGGTGTTAAGGGGCACCTTACGTGATCCGAGGCTGGCCAGCCATCTGTTTCTCCGTGGGGGTTCCGCCGCAGCCTTTACCACGAGCCAGTCCACTTTCCTGCCATCCCACGAACTGCTCCGCTCTACAAGCTGCTCCGCTCCGCTCACTGACCTGTGAGCCGTTCCATCCGTCCCCGCAAACAGCTCCACTCGCCGTTCCTTGGGCCACTCCAACCTGCCCCACAAGGCTCCACACCGCTCTCTGCTCCTCCAGTCGTCCCCACAAATTGCTCCACCAGCTGCTGAGCAATATAGCTTCATGCTCCCCCACTAGTTAACACAACCTCAGTGATCTCAGCTCTTAATAACATCAGCTCTTTGTGATTTCAGCTCTTAGCAATTTCAGCTCATAGTATAGTAGGGGAGCCCCAGTGCTGGTGCACCATTGGCCCAAAGTGAATTCAGCTCAGCAGCCTGTAACTAGACTCCTAAGGGAATCAAAGTTCGCTCTGATATTCAACTGTGGAGAGAGGAGGCGGTGCAATTGGTGTTTCAAACCCTCAGAGGGGGGGCCCATACCATCAGGTACAAATACCTGTCCCCATCCTCTCTCAATTCACTGGGTTTTGTAACCCATGCCCCTTGTCAAGCAAGTGCTACTTAGGTAATGGTGAAGGACTCACTCAGTCCTTCTGTCATACAACAGTTCCACTGGCCTTGATTCACAGAATCAGGGTAACAAAACTTTATTCCTCCTGCCCCAATAATAGAGAAACTGGGGATCCCACACCAGCCAAAGTAACCACTTTCAGTTGCTGTGTTTCATGCCAGGCGAGTGGGTGTGCCTATGCAAACAAGATCCGCCCCTGGAGTTCTTTTCCACACTCGCCATAATTCACCACCAGATGTCAGGGTAGAGCTCATCCTGACTCTGCTTACATCTGAATGCTGACAGGGGAGTGTGGCTAGGATGGTCTGCGTTGGGGGATGGAGACTGACTGAGGGAAAATACCTGAGCATGTAATGTGAGAACCCAGGAAGGGGTTAGAGGCCAGGTGACACCTTTGCCCGGGAAACTGAACAAAGGTGTGGGAGGGGTCGCTGAAGGGAGAGTTTCAGGAGCTGGCTGGTGATATGGCTGGGAGGCAGACGGGGCTCTGACCTCCCAAGGGGGCTGGGGTGCCCTGGGACCCCAAGATGGACCTAACTGGGGGGATCCTGTTGTCTGTGCCTGCAAGACCTGTCTTGGACTGTGTTCCTGTTGTCTAAATAAACCTTCTGCTTTACTGGCTGGCTGAGAGTCATGGTGAATCGCAGGAAGCCGGGGGTGCAGGGCCTTGTGTCCCCCCACTCTCCGTACACCCAGTATATATGGGGGGAATGTGGGAAGTTTTTCTCTCTTCTCTGCCCCCTCACAGGTCCCATACATGAGCCTTGATATCCCACCAGTGCACCAGCACCCTGCTGTTCATAAGTGTCTGGAGTCTGATGCTGTCCACTACCAGTTCTACGCAGTTGGCACCTCCTCAGGTTGCCCCTGGGACAGCATTGCCAATTGCATGCAGAGTGCCACCGGAGAGTCACTCAAGTTTTGTTATGAGACTAAGACCACCCCAGACTCTGTCCCATTCTTCTGTAAGCCATTGTGATCTCCAACAGGACGTACACCATCAAACACACCCAGTGACAGCCTCCTGGGTGGTGGAAGGTGCAGGGTAGCCCTGGTTTCCTCCGCTGTTTGGGGAACAACCATGCCCCTACGTGTCATCATTGTCATTGGAACTCAGACACCTCCGTTACCCGGAGATGAACTGCAGCTGTCTCTGATCACGCCAACAGACAACAGTATCACACGGTTCCTCATAAACTGGGAACCGCTGAACTGGACTTTAGCTGGACATGACCTGATTCAGCAAGGTCCCCCAGACTGGGTAGTTCCATTAAAGGGCACACATTGTGACAAGCTCATGCCAGCATTTTGGTTTAAATTCTATGGGCATATTGCCATTTCGGGGGGATTTCATGAGCCCAGTTTGTACAGAGTGGAATTGGACCAACAACAAAAAAACAGTTTTAAATTTTGACCCTCTGATTACAAACCTTGCTCCCCTCCGACGTTTAAGAGCCCCACTTTCAGGACCCCGTGTGTTGAAATTCGATCAACAAGAACATTTGGTTCTTCAACCTCAGACTTCCCAGAAGCAGGTTCAAAGCCACTTAGAGGGCATGAATATCTCTCACATTGCACCTCTAAGCGCTCCCTTGATTGGAACTAGCCATAAGGGTTGGGATGAATGGGTAATCTGGGGATAAGTCTCACTGTTCCTTCGATGTTATCCAGGAAGAGGGGTCTGGTATTGTCTATGTTAGTAAAGCATGTGTGTGTGTAAGGACAAGATGTAATATTGTATTGATTAATGGACATTGGATCCAATCCATGGTGCCTTACGTTAATTGCTGTTTCTGTAATGTAACCACTATTGTTAGTTGTGATATTAAGTTTACTGTGCCTATATGGACTGTACAACATTTAAAAGCCTATCCTGAGCTCTACAAGGAGGTTTCCCCCATTTCACTGGGAATGGGTCTCATTGCCATTAAGGTAAAAACACAGGCCATCACGCCTGGTGGGAGACCTTGCTTGGGTGGAGCCCCGTGCAACAAGTCTTTTGAATCTCATGCTTCACCCCATTGTGGTGATCATTGGTTTCCAAATTATACTCGCAATTGGTCTGGTTCTGCTGGTTTATTGGATACAACGACTGATGCGGCAGCTGCAATGGATGAAAGATCAGATCCGGTACCACGGTGTAAGGATGTGATGGGGATACTCACTCAGTGCAAGCACCCCATCAACGGGGGGACTTGATACCAGTCAGCTCTGTGTTCTTGGGGAACCAGGGTGCAGTATCCAGTCTGACTCATGAAAGACACATACACCCCCTCCACCAGCCTCTGCTTAAACCAAAACCCATCAGAGGAAAAAACTTGCAGAGAGCAGTGAAGGGAGGATGGGAGACACACCTAGACCCCTCCTGACAAGGGTGATGAGATTAAGACCTCTCCATTAGCATACAGAATGAAGAACAGAGACAACTCCCCTAGCCTCATCTGCATGAAAGATGGGACAGGGAGACATCTCAATTTGCATACAGAATGGAGAACAGAGAACCGCACTGAACTCTGGGACCAGAAAAAGCAGGAAAGCACTGCATCATGGGAATCTCTGCTCCAGATGTTAATGAACCTATGCCTGCCCACACCCAGCTCAGCAGTTATCAGACTAATTCTAGTAAGGAATCTTTGATTGATCTCCAAAATACTGAAGCAGCCTAGTTGCATTGTGAGCTCCCTGGAAGAGAACATCACCCATAGCCAAGAGTGATCAGCTCCTATTGTCTAGCCCAGGGGTCGTCAACCTTTCAGAAGTGGTGTGCTAAGTCTTCATTTATTCTCTCTAATTTAAGGTTTTGCGTGCCAGTCATACATTTTAATTTTTTTAGAAGGTCTCTTTCTATAAGTCTATAATATAGAACTAAACTATTGTTGTATGTAAAGTAAATAAGGTTTTTAAAATGCTTAAGAAGCTTCATTTAAAATTAAATGAAAATGCAGAGCCCCCCGGACCGGTGTCCAGGACCCGGGCACTGTGAGTGCCACTGAAAATCAGCTCATGTGCCGCCTTTGGCATGCATGCCATAGGTTGCCTACCCCTGGTCTAGCCTAAAAAAACCCCTTGAGTCATCAGTTTACCTAGAAACAAATCTAGTGTTCTTCCTTGAACCATTGTATTTTCTCTTCAAAAATCCCTACTCACCCTCCAGTAAGGGTTCTGATGCATAGACCCAAGCTCTGCATCAGTTCCACTGGGACTCCATCTCCTGACTGATCGTGCTGGGGGCTCTGCCTGTCTCCTGCCCTCAGGACCCTGAACTACCACCATCCCCTGGGAACCCTGACCAGTTCAAGCTTCAGGGAGTGGTGAGATCCCCTTCTTTCTCTCTCTCTCTCTCTCTCTCTGTTTTCCTCTGTACCTTAGGTATTAACCTTTAATTATGTATGTTATGTTGGTTTAGCTCTCCTTGTGTAGTGATCACTATTATTCAATAAATAACTTGTCTTCTTTTACCTAAGCTAAAGATCCCGGCAGCGCCCAAAATACTGTGGGGTTTGCTCATCAAGTAGGTTACTGCCAGTACAATTGTGATGTGAGAGTGGGGATAGGGATGTGCTGAATCTGGGACACATAAGGGTAACAGTTTGAAAGTGCTGCTTGACCCAGTCCATGGAGCCCAGGGGCATATAAGGAGAGGCAGCTTGGAAGTGCTGCTTCATCCAGCCCTAGATTCCCTCCATCCAACTCCATTTCTTCGTGTTGTCCGGCTGTGTCTTTGTAAAACAGGTCGGCGGAAAATTGCGTGGCGAGGGTGTAATAAAAGGGTTTCACTTAAAAGAATAATGGAGTATGCAGAAAAAATATACCTGGTACCCAGCCGCCAATTGGAGCAATTAAGGGCTCCCCCTCCGGCAGAGGAAAATATCAGAATGATCTGTGTAAAAAATATTGTTTTTTTTGTTTTGTTTTTTAAAAGAACAAAAACCCCACCAAATATCAGTTGTCTTTAAACCCCTCACCTGGAGTGCTTTATTGGGTAACATGGCTATGAAAATCATTGCAAGATACACATATCTGGGCTTGTTGAAACATGTTTTGAGCAAGGCTAGGCATGCCCAAGAATTTAAATTTATTTTTTACAAAATTCATCACCGTCGGTCGTTTTGCACTAAGTCGTTAGAATACAATTTTAAAATCCGGTCAAAAGATAAACCCTTGCTACGATGATGTAAGAAAAACACGCAGTGATCGCCGCAGGCGACAGAGTGGGGCCTTGTAATTGTCTATTGTGAAACACGTCTGTGGCATTTTTGTTTAAAAATTTCATAATGCTTTTAGGAAACAACACACTGTTCGGGGGATGCCCATATGAGTCAAAAAACGCTCCACGGTTACGCTCCGCCAGATACAAGGCGAGCCAGTGTTGACCCGGTTGGTTGTGTGGATGCGTGTTGACCACCAAACCTAGGGGTCTCTGAGACAGCTTGCCTCCAGGGAGCCAGTCGCAAGGGAACACATCTAAGAAATTCTTTTTCGTGTAAGGGTCCGTTGATAAGACACGTGAGAGCAGCACAGTGTCCATGTTCACATGTAGTCAAACAGAACGTTTCTCCTCTGATTTATCTCTATGACATTGTCAAAAACCCCAAACACGATCATATTGACGGTGACCCTTAAAGCCTTCCCAAAACGTATTTCTGCTCTCAGGTTCTCGGTTTTAATCAGGGAATAGTGATTGGCGCATTCCTGGTTGGGAGACAGGTCAAAGGCAAACAAGGTGTAACCCTGTGCAAACTCCTCACGGTCGATTAACAGAGAACGATCTTTCATATGTTTACCAGCCATCTGTACCAGATTCATGCAGGGCCGGCTCCAGGCACCAGCCCTCCAAGCATGTGCTTGGGGCGGCACCTGGAGGGGGGCGGCGCTCACCTGGGGAGAGCGGGGCCGCGACGGGCTCGCCGCCCTCCCCCGGCGCTCCGGCCGGCTGGGGAGAGCGGGGCCGCGGCCGGGCTTGCCACCCTCCCCCCAGCGCTCCGGCCGGCAGGGAAGAGCGGGGCCGCCCTCCCCCGGCGCTCTGGCCGGTCGGGGAGAGCGGGGCCCCGGCCGGGCCTCCGCCCTTCTCCCGGCGCTCCGGCCGGCAGGGAAGAGCGGGGCCTCCCTCCCCCGGCGCTCCGGCCGGTCGGGGAGAGCGGGGCCCCGGCCGGGCTCTCCGCCCTTCTCCAGGCGCTCCGGCCGGTCGGGGAGAGCGGGGCCCCAGCCGGGCTCGCCGACCTCCTCCCGGCGCTCCGGCCGGTCGGGGAGAGCGGGGCTGCGGCCGGACTCGGTGCCCTCCCCTGCTGCGCTCCCTGCGGGGGGGCGGCGGGAGGCTTTTTTGCCTGGGGCGGCAAAAAAGCCAGAGCCGGCCCTGGATTCATGTAGTCTCTTACGCAGTGTCCTGCCTTGAAGTCTGGTTCCAGAGGCTTGGTTGGTATCTGTTCACCATCCACATACAAAGCCACAAAATTAATATCGTAATGTTTGAAATGAAAGGGATTTTTAGCGTAACTTCCACTAAAGGCATCATTACCCACAAACCCTAGGACAAGCATATTGGGAACTGTCCCAAGAACAGGTTCTCCTGGTTACTGACCCTGCTGCTCGCGGGGATGCTAAACACTTTCATTCCCACACGGTCCACAGGGTATTTAGCATTAGCGGTAAGCAGGGCCTCCGCGTGCCCCAGATGGATACTCGGGGCCACCTGTACTTTCTTCACAAAAAGGGACGCTGATACAATGCGCAGTTTAAAGCATTCAGCCGCACTGCCCATTAAACAGAAAGCGTCTTTACTGCGTGTCAGTTTAATTTTCACATCTACTCTGTTCAACAAAAGTTTTTCTTGGAAAAACATGACGCTGTGTAGATGACCCAGCAGCTCTACCGTTCTGCTCTGGGCCGTCAGCTTTGCACGCCTCACAAACCCTAGATTCCCGCCATCCAACTCCATTTCTTCATGTTGTCCAGCAGTGTCTTTGTAAAACAGGCCGGTGGAAAACTGTGTGGCGAGGGTGTCGTCGCTGTAATTGAGCACCGATTCTATAAAGGCCCTGTAAGGGTAACAGTTGTTGCTTTGGCTTATGAGGCGGTCTCCCAGCGTGACATCAAACTGACTGAAAATAGAGGCCATGGGGTAATTCACCAGGCCCACCACGGCGTCCTTGGCAAGTTCAGTTCCGTCTCCTTTTATAATCTTGCAACACAGGTACAGCAGCGTGTTGTTTAAATCCATATAATCTATGCCATTCCCTGCTATAAAAAAGTCAATGGGGGCAGACTCCGTAAACAGTCCATAGAGGCAGCACCTCGATGTAGATGCTTTTCTCGATGCTGGTCTGCGCAGGGGCTATTTGGAACAAGTCTAGTTCGGATTTGGTGCACTCTTCAGACCCGCAGTGAACAAAAGCCATGTTGATTAAAATATGTCTCTTTTACCAGGCAGAGAGCGTCTCCTCTTTCACCCAGGCTTCCTCTTGGACCTTCGCTTATGGCCAGCCCTGCGTGTCAAAGCCCTTCTTTTAAAGGTTTTCGGGGGACCTGTGCGTTGCGGGTATGATGCATTTCTCTTTCTCTTCCTCCTTTTAATGTACATCAGCCCCGATCCTGCCTGTGAAACTGTATTCCCCACCTTCTCCAGAACAGCACGGGAGACGTGACCTACCACGTCTTTAGCTATGTTCTGAGCGGCGGTTTTTACGTGGGGTTTAATAATCTCTAGCCCCCTCCTCAAAAGCGGTAGGGCTTTTCGAAAGAGGCTACGAAATATTCCACCCACACCAGCTCCATACATCACAGGGGCCCCAGGATATCCAGGAAGGGCATATCCAGCCTGGGCTTTATAATACTTCCTGTAGATGGTGGGGTGGCCGTAATTTTTTAGGATCGCCATAATAGTGTTTTGCTTTTTAGAAACCTCGCTCTCTCCGCGGACGCAGATGCAGCTTGACGATCACCTTGCCGAAGCGAAATGAGACGCGTCTGTTCTGATCTGTCTTTATTTCAATGGTGATGGTGTCGATGTGGTGTTTACTGACAGGGACGTAATGAGGTTTATCGTAGGTGATGGTAACAAACTCGTTGTTCCTTCCTCGGACAGGGACGCAGCGTAACAGGGGAACAGAAAAGTCCCCCACAAACTGGTGTTCTACGATATCCGTGTTCAGATACAAGGAGTTAAAACCCCCTGTGATGTTTGCTGAGAAGGGGAATTTTTGGATGCTGCGCTTGGGGCCCAAACCCAGAATGTTAGCTAGCTCCCCACCGGCAGAAAACATATATGTAAAATCGGCAGATTTAAGTCTAACTTTTCTACCCACAGGGTCGTAGTTCATGACCACCTCAGGGGGTCCGGGATGACGAGCCACGGTGCTGTGCGTATGATCCAGTAATTTGGGTGTGGTCGAGTAATAACCTCGTTGTAGGATGAAATTCCACGTCATATCTCCAAAGGTGATTTCGAAAGGGGTGTCTTTGTTGATAGTATTCCAGCTGTGCGGGTATTGTATTTCCACTAACCCCACCTCCCAGGCACCCGGAAGATCCAAGGGCTTAATTAGCCGTATTGTAAAGTTCGAGCTGGTGTTTTGGGGAAAAACTGCAGAGCTGGCATTGCTGGGCAAAGTAATGTAAAACCCGCCATCGCTCATTTCTCTCTCTCTCTCTCTCTCTGTCTTTGCAGGAGGAATCGTTTTTGTTCGTGTCTAAATGTCACAGAGTTGAGAAGCTTCCACCCAGCTGTTAAACTTATCGGGACACCCCAACCATTTCACCAGTAGCTGCTTTTTTCTCCCTTTTCCTTTCTCCGCTAGAACTTTTTCAATCCTGTAAATCCTGTCTCGTTTGGGGTTTACTTTTTGTAATTCTTCAGGGTAAAAAGATCCAGTAACTGTCTCACCCTCGTAATCTTTTAATCGGTATACAGGTCTCTGGCCCCTGGTTACAGCTTCATCCATTATGAATATCTCATCGGTAAACGTCTGTTCATAACCTTTTTCAAAAGCTCCTTTGGTTTTAGATAGTCTTACGTGGTCACTTTTTCTAAAAGGGGCAACAACCGGTTTTATTTTAAAACCATCTCCGTAAACCGTTTTCCATACCTTCAGAGAATTTGAAGGATTAACATCAGCGGGTCTGGTATGTATAGTTCTGTGAAAGCTCTGGTTGTCACTCTTTATAAAATCAGGTAACACGTCAATGTAGCGAAAAGTGTAATGGGCTGTAAAATATCTCCACATCCTAGTTTTTAAAGTTCTGTTAAATCGCTCCACAACCCGTGCTTTGACTTCATTATTAGTAACAAAATGGTGAACTCCATGCCGCTTTAACAATCTGCTTAAAGGTTTGTTTAAAAATTCTTTCCCCCGATCGCTTTGTAATTTTTGAGGCACGCGGCCTGTGCTGAAAATAGCTTTAAAGGCCTTGGATACCTCACCACTCGTCTTGTCTTTTAGGCCTAAGGCCCAGGCATATTTGGATAGAATGTCTATCACTGTTAACATGTACTTAAAACCGCTGTTGTGTTTGGAGAACCGGTGCATATCCACCAAATCTGCCTGCCATTGCGCATCCACATCTGAAACAATGGTCTTGTTTCTTTTAAAACGTATTCGAGCCGGTTTGTGTAAAGTGTGAGCATCCTGGTTTCAAAGCCAAGCACTTACCTGTCTTCTATTTAAAGTTTTACTATGCCTTTTGATCACTTGAAAAAGAGGTATTCACCCCGCCGAAGCTCCCAACTTCCCCGGGGGTGTAATATATTTTCTTTAACAGAGCCGTGTGTGTAGACATGACTGTTACTGGTACCGTCTTTTACTAACACAAGTATGGAGGGGGACACATTCATATTGACACATTTAAATAAGTTTTATTAATGGCCTGGTTTAACACAACCTTTTACAGCCGCCTGTAAAAATGGACGCCATAACCCCTACCATAAGGGAGTCTGAGCTGGTTCATTCTTCCAATGTGTAAGTTCTCAAAGGCCTCTAGAAAGGCATCGTCGAGCTGTTGAGAGATTTTTCAGAAAAGAAACAGTGTAAGCACCCCCACTGCTTGTTTTTAGATTTACGTAATCCCGGGTCGGTTCCTAACCCCATTACACCCCATCCTCAACCATCACTTCTTAATCATTCCTTTACCTGAGCGAAGTCTTTTCCGTTCACCTGTTCCGCCGGTGACTCCTCCAAGCCATGATCGCCTTCCACCTCTAGGGGGGTGGACAATGAGAGGCCGTCACACTCATCGGGGTGCCTCACGAAGGTTTGGGTTTCGGGTCGGGTTCCTGCGTATCCATCAACGGTTGAGTCAAAGGGCCCCCGTCGGAACTGTTGCTGATGTAGCGTTTTCTCCACACAAGTCCAAAGGTGCTCGGGGGTAAAACTAAGTCCGAAGTTCTCACGGGGGTGGTGGAGGAGTCCATGTTTCCACGATTTCTAAAACACGCGTTCTTGGTAAAAGATGGCCTCTTCTGCCTGGCGCTGGGAGTTATGGGGTGATGGTGCTGCGCTCTGATTGGCAGAGGGCACTGGGAGGAGTTCTTAGAGGGGTCACACGACCCTCTTCTGGGCAGATCACCCTGCCCTAGTTTGGTCACATATGCTCTCGGGGCGGTCCTATGCAGCCGAAACCCATCGCGATTGGTAGAGGGCGATGGGAGGAGTTCTTAGAGGGGTCACACGAACCACTCCTGGACGGGCCACCCTGCCCCCAAATTCCTCCCCGTTGGTCAAATCTCCTCTCGGGGTGGGCCACAACGGCTGAAACCCCTCCTGATTGGTAGACAGAGGTGGGAGGAGTTGTTAGAGGGATCACATGACCCACTTCTGGACAGGTCACCCTGCCCCGGAACTCTCCCTGATTGGTCAAATCTCCTCTCGGGGCAGAGCTATGGGGGAGAAACCCATCCTGATTGGTAGAGGGCAGTTGGAGGAGCTCTTAGAGGGGTCACATGACACACCTTGCATCCAGTCATGTGGCCGCCTTGACGGTGGAAGTACTACCCCCATGGGGCAGGACTTCTGTGACAGATGGGCAGGTTTTAAGGGGTCAAGGGGTGGGGTTAGGGTTTGACTGACGATAGAGACCTTCCTCCTGATTGGTAGAGGGAGGTGGAAGGAGTTGTTAGAGGGGTTACATGACCCACTTCCGGACAGGTCACCCCGCCCCGGTACGCCCCCTGATTGGTTAAATCTCCTCTCGGGGCGGTCCTACAGGGGCGAAACCCATCCAGCTCGAAGAAGTGTGTGTGGGGGGGTTACTTTGTAAATTATCAGCTTGGTCCAGGCCCGCCTCTGCTGCTATCTCAAGCCCTGATGGTACCTCTAGTACTAGAAGAGAACCGGTCTGGGACAGATCTCTCTCCAACAACCTGTGTGATAAAGGCAGAAGATGCACACACAAAAATATTAGCTTCTCAGCAATGTCCTTGTCGTCTTTAATTGCTCTCTTGAATCCACCCGTTCTTTCACAGGCTTCTGATCTCCTTAAAGTGTTTTTTTTAGGGTTTGTCTATAGCCCTTCAGTTATTTGCTCTTCACAAGCCATCTTAGCACTTCTACTTTCCCGCTTACATGCTACCTGCTGTAATTTAGGCTTCTGTTTACTCCCCATCCTGCATCTTTTAAAGAACTTGTTCAGCTCAAATAAAATCTTGACTCTTGCTATTATTAGTGGCCTTGCTGGTTAGGAGCTCGCTTCACTACAAAGCCAATGTAAAGAGCTCAAACTCCCTCTCCCTAAGCAAGAGCTGGCCCCCCGCAGTTTGTCCTCCAAGGGGGAGGGGCAGGAGAGTCGCTTTTTAAAGGGAGTTTTCTGACAGCCAGGGTCACATGTTGGGCGAGCCCAGGCCCTGCAGCCGGAGTGAAGGAAATTCTGGCTGCAGCAGCCTTATTCCTCTCTTGCTCTGTGGATTGGGGCTGTGAGAAGTGACGCTGGGTCTGCTTGCGGCCTGCAGTTCAGCCTGCGACTCTACGCCACCCCCTGCCCACCCTTCTGGGGCTGACTGCAGCCTCTCCAGGTATTTAAGCACCAGGCCTAGGATAGCCTGCTCAGCACCTGGCTGGGTTCTGCCTAGTGAGCAGTTGGCAGGGTCAGCCTCTGACAGAACTAATGCCCGTGATGCAGGGGAGGGGTTGGACTGCACACTCCAGCCCTGGGATGTGTTTCCTCAGCACCTGGCTCTGTTTCCTCAGCTCTGGTGCAGCCCTTTGGAGCATGATCAGCTGTTGAAGACAGGGAGGCTCAGAGCTAGAATTTCGTATCCCCATAAGCATAGCTGGGGCTGGGTGGGGGGTTGGGGTGGGGTCAGCTGCTCCGTGCGTGCAGGGGCTCTTGGAGCTGCCACTTGCAGGGGGCGGGCAGCAATCCAGGCTGGGTTCTGCAGAGTTAGCACCAAATGAGGCTCGGAGCAACCCCCGGCCTCGCCCTTGGCTGGGGCTGCTCAGAGTCCCTGCCCGCGGCACCGCAGCTGGTGAGGGATTAGGGGGAAAAGTCTCCTCCAGCAGCCGGGTCTCCCATAGGAGGTGGTTTCCCTCCCTCTTGTGGAGTCCACCCCCTCTCTGCTTGCCACTGCCCCCTGCCTGCCAGGAACGACTCACTTCTGACTCCCAGATCCTGCTGACCAGCCATGGCTCCTGCCTGGGCCAGGATGGGAACACCCCACAGAGTAGGGAGTTTCAAACTATAGCCGGGGAGAAGATACCCCAGAACCAGCCCCGAGGGTTTTCTCCCTGCTCCTATGCTCTGCAGGTCACTCCAACTGGGTTCTGGCTCCCAGCCACCGTGCGATATGGCTGCTGCCCCCTGCCCCTAGAACCCTGCCCCGATTTCCCCCCGCCCCTCCTCCCAGCACAGCAATACCCCTCAGCCGTGACTCACAGCAGGGTGGGTGGTCCAAGCCTCCTGCTCTTCTCTGGCTTCAATTGCCCATCATGTATCCTAGGGGAGGCAGGCGGGCCTGGTTATTTAACAGCATGCAGGGCACCAGCCACCGCTTGTATTTCTGTCTTTCAAGGTGCCCCCCACCCCCAGTCCATCCGGGCAGAGGAGGGGAAGGAGCTGGGTGGAGAGTCAGTCTCCAAGATTATTAGGATCATTTTGCCTTTGGCCTCGTGCCCCACAAAAGCCAGGAGAGGTGTTGTGCACACAAGCCCCACTGGGAGTTGGCGTGAAGCACAGTGTGGCAGAGCTGCTGCCCTGGCTCTTTGCCTGCATGGCTGGTGGTAGCTGGGGTGGGCAGGGCTGGGGCTTCCTGTGAATCTCTGCCCTCCCTGTACAGGCTGCAGGGGGACCTGGCTGGGGCCCGTGCCTCGCGGGGTGGGGTGGGGGGGAACCAGGGTGAGACCTTTGGGAGGCAGGATCTCTCCCTCGGGCCTGCTCCTGCTGCAGGTGCCGGGCTTGCCCAGGGCCAGGGCAGAGGAGACCCTCTGGCCGCAGAGCCCTCTCGCATCTGGCTGAAAGGAGTCTTGGTTCCCCCTTTGTACCAGGGAGATGGGAAGGGGCGGGGGGGAGTTGGGTGTGTTTGTGTGTGGACAAAGGAGGCCAGCCCCTCCCCCCTGTTGGCAGTGTGCATGTGGCACTGGGCCCCGGACTCATGAGCCAGGGAGGGATAATAGGAAGTAGAGCTCCAGCTCTTTTCTTACCTATCAGCTGCTGGGCAGCTGCTGCTCTCAGGGCAGCCTTCTTGCTCAGCCTCCCTGGGCAGTCCTGGAGCTGGGAAGCCAAGAACCCAGTTAGTCCCAAGCCACACATCCTCCCCAGGCTGAGGGGAGCTGCCTGCTAGGGAGGTGAGGAACCCCTGGCTGTCAGAGCCCTCTCCCCCTTGACTCCTCCCATGGGACAGAGATGACTTGTACAGGAGCCATCCTCAAGGGCAGGGGATGGGGCTGAGTCAGTGAGGGGGCTCCCTGGAGCAGGGAAGCTCCCTGTGTGCTTAGGTCCTCCCAGCCCCCAGTCCTGCAGGGCCCACACCCCAGAGCTCACTCACCAGGGTCCTGCAGGCTTCGCTCAGGAAGGCGGGGATGGCGGGGGCCGCCCCCTCAGCTAGCTGGCTCTGCACGAGCGTGTGCAGGGGCTGGTAGCTGAGGAAGGGTGCGCAGTGCAGCAATGCCACCCTGCACGCCTGCCGGAGAGGGCGAGAAGGGAGCTGGGTGAGTCCCTGAGTGCAACGGGCTGCCAACTCGCAGGCTCTGCGTGGCTTGGGGAGACTCCGCTGTGCCGGAGCAGCAAGGAGCCACCTCTTTGCAGAACCTCCTCTGGCCTGACGGTTGTTCCCCAGGCCCCCACAGCCCCCATCTCCAGCTTGGCTGGGTTGAGGGGAGCCAGGCCCAAGTGCTGGGGCCGGGGAGGGACACTCCTGTAGCAGGGAAGGGGCTATTCCCTGTGGGTCCCTGTTGGGCGGTTAAAAGCACTGCCTGGTGACCAATGTTCTTGGCTTCCCCTCAATCCCAGGCACTATTGGGGGCTCCTACTCCACTGGGGCGGGGTGATTGCTGCAGGAGGCTGGTCATTCCCAGACAGGAGCTAGCACACAAGTGAGGGCAGGGCAGCAGCAATGGAGACCCAGTCGGCCTCAGCGACCTGCCCTTCCCTGAGGCCCTGCTTGGGTTAGGTCACTTGCTAGGGGCCAGAGATAGACCTGGGCCTCGCCACTAAACAGGGCAGGCTGTAAAATGGAGCCATAGCCGCGGAGAGGCTGGCTGGGCAGGGAGGCTGGAGGTGCCTGTGGGGAATGGAGGAGGAGAAGGAAACCCCACATATCTACCCCACAACTACACTCTGAGGGCTAGCAGAGCTCTGTGTGGGGTGGGGGAGGGCTGGATTAGTGGGGGGTCCTGGGTGCCATAGGGCAGCACTGAGGAGATCTAGGGCTTGGAGGGGGGAGTTTGTACCACCCTTGCCATGTTGTTAGAATGCCCCCAGCTACCCCTGCCCCTATGATCCCTCAGTTGCACTCACCTGGGCCACCTGGGGATCCCCGTCCTGTAGGTGGATGAGCAGCTTCCCCATGCTCTCCTCCACTTCAGCCCCAAAGAGGGATGACTTCTTGGAAACAAATTTGCTGAGGTGGCCAAAGAGCTCCATGGAGGCCCGCCTCAGGCCGCTGTTCTCCTGCAGACAGGGGGTGCAGGGTGGTTAGGGGGGACATGCTCAGGCCCTCACATGCTTTGGGAATCAGCCTGGCAACTGCACAGCCGGAGAGGTTTCAGCTAGTTCAAATGACAGGACAATTCTCTGCAAACTCCCCTTCTTCCTGCTGGGCCCCAGGGCTGCTGAACAATTGTGGGCCCAGGGCCAAAGAATGATTGTATCCCTGCCTTCCCTAGCAGAGGAGCTGAGCTGCCCCACAAATCCAGGAATGTGCCTGCATCTGACACTGAGCCCCCTCCACGTGAGGGCAGGTCCTGAGCATCTCCCCCTATGGGGTGCCCTATAGTGCCATGGGGCCTGCCCTGCTTGGTACTTACATCCTCAAAGAACGTTCTCGCCTGCAGGGCCAGCGGGACGGCGACGTGAGCCTTCAGAGGCGCCTTGGGGTCCCGCAGCATCCAGCAGAGCCCTTCCATGGCTTCCAGAATGGTGCGGGGGTCGCAACATTTGCACACGGCGCGGACAAAGCTCTCCAGGATCTGGTCTCGCTTTTTCCTGACCTGCAGAGAAGGGGTTGGACGCCGCTCGGTGAGCAACGCTCTGTCAGCCTGAGTGTAACCAGAGTCTGGGCAAGTCAGCCTACAGCCTAGTCTGCTCCATAGGAGCCACAGGCTGGGGAGAAGGGGAACCAGGCGCTTCCTACCCAGCCCTCTCTGCCTAGTCTCCTGCCATTCCAGACCCACCTTGTCCGGGAACTCGGTCACTGCGTTCCTGAGGCCGTGCAGCGCTCTGCCTCGAATGTGGATGTTGCTGTCCTCTGTCCGCTGCAGCATGGCCTTCACAACCTGCTTCCGCATCGCCTTGGGCTCATTCTCCATCAGCAGGGGGCTGCCAAGGAACTAAAGGGACCGAAAGGAGCTGTCAGAGAGGGCTGGGCGAGGCCAGTGGGTCCTAGCCCGGCAGGAGCAAGGGGAAGGGAGTATGATCAGGGGCCAGGAGGTGACATAGATCCGTACCGACTGCTGTTCACGAGGGGCTGGCTTCAGCTGAGCTTAATAGAAGTGACATGTGCAGGGCAGAGCGCTCCCTCTGCTTCCAGTGGGGTGCTCCCAAATCCCACCACAGAGCCCCCAGCAGAGGGATTAATTTACAAGCAATACACCACCAGGACCATCTCTCATTGGCTGACCAGCTATTGGCCTCCTGTTCCATCAGCTTCTGGGCTTGGCTAACCCTCCCCCCTGGTCTTCCAGGCTCACCTCTGCGAACAGGGCGGTGCAGGCCATGCGTTCGCCCTCCTGACTGGCCTGGAGGCTGGGAAGGAGAAGCTGTGGGATGCTCTTCAGGGCCAGGTTTGGGTGGGTCACTATGGCCCTGGGAGAGAACAAGAGTTTGTGTTGACGTGTGCATGACAACCCTGCACATGCCGGAATCCGGCCCGGTCCCGGCCACCCCCTCCCATCTCTGCCCCACTGGGCTCCAGAGCGAGAACGTGACTCCTCCAGCCTCTGTCCTCACCTGCTAAGGAGAGTGAACCCCTCGGGTTGGGCCTCCTCCAGCAGCTGCCAGCCTCGCTCCTGGTCCATTAGCTCCACAGCTGGCTGATTGCCCCTGAGGCGCAGCACCCGCGCCAGGGCCTGCACGGCCATGCTGGGAAGAGAAGGAGGCAGGAGATGGTGATGCGGGGATTCCTGCTCTCTGGGCGGGGTGGGGGGGGGCAGGACTCCCTTGCTGCAGCACTGAAGGGATCAGGGTGAGCCTAGAAGCTGCCCCACTTCTGTCTTTGGTTCTCCCCCCGCAACTGTGGGGGCAGGGGGGAGTGTCTGCAGATGTGACCTTCGCTTCCTCCAAAGATGTGAAAATTGCCCCCCCCACCCCGCCCAGGAAACTGACCCTGGGGAGAAAAGTACATGCAGTGCCCCCCTGAATGCCCTGCTGCCCTGAGCCCTGCCCCCCAGGGCCCACTGTAGAAAAGGGGTGAAGTGGCTCAGTGACAGGCCGGGCCTGTCCCAAAGCCTTCAAAGTAGACAGTAAATAGAGACAGCAGCCAGCTCTGCCCTGCTCCCCGGCTCAGCTCCCCCTCCCCCCGCCCCCGGCTCAGCTCCCTCATCACCCTGCTGAGCTACCCACTCTGAGGAGCTCTCCGGCTCCCTGAGTATCCAGGAGCAGTTCTGCCCGCTCCTAAGCACGAGAAGCCTGGCTGATCTGAACCCTCGGTCCCCCGAAGGTGTCGGGGGTCCCTGGACAACGAAGGTCCAAGCAGGAAGCTGCCCCCTCCTAGGGGCTAGCCCAGACACTGCGTGGGTGCTGGGATCCATCGGAATTCCAGTATCAGTCTCACCATTGCAGTATACAGAGGTAAAATCACCTCCCTACTCCTTTTCCCTCCACCTTCATGCACAGAACATCCTCTATTTTCAGGCATGAAACAGAACATGACACATCTCTTGCCTATCCAGAGCCAGGAATAGAATCCAGGAATCCTGATCTCCAGCATTCCAATGCTGTCTTACAAATAACTGTGTACCCCACTGACAAGGTGGGTCATGCCCTTCTCTAGTGGGTGGTCCACATGATGTCTAATAGCATGCTAAACCTATCATCATCATCGGCAATCCCTTGATTCGAGGATGATCTCTACCACAGATTTATATATGGGTCCTCCTGAGATGACTCAGGAGTCCGATCCTGGAACCACAGATCCACCCACGGTAGGTACAGACATTTCCTGGCAGGTCAACTGTCTGTGGGAGAAAGTTCCTTCTTTTTCTATTTTCAGCTTTGAGGGCAAGGCACTTCTCTTCGAAGCAGGCTACTGCCTGATGGAGGATGTGGCGCCATTGAGGTTGGTTGGTGGCTCGCTTCTCCCAGCTTGTGATGTCCACATTATTTTTCTTGACATACTGTGATAAATGAAAGGGGGGGGGGAAGCTCCCTTTTATTGACACCCAGCCAGACAGTTAACTATAAAACCCCTCGTAGTAGTTGTTCTCTACTTGCTTTATCTGTAAAGGGTTAAAAAGTCTCCCTGCATAGGTAAAAGAAAGGGAGTGGGCACCTGACCAAAAGAGCCAATGGGAAGGCTAAAACTTTTTAAAATTGGGGGGAAAACTTCCCCTTTGTCTGTCTGTGTTGTTCTCCCGGAGAGAAGGGACACTGCAGCTATGCGGTAAGAGCTTGGGCCAGGTATGAAAAATCAAAGATCATACCTAGAAACTACTCATTTTAAACCCCAGATATGTAAGTAGATCAGGAAATGTCTAGGAAGATGGGATGAGGTTTATTTCTTTTATTTCTTTATGGCTTGTGGATTCCTCTGTGCTAACCCCAGGTGCTTTTGTTTTGCTTGTAACCTTTAAGCTGACCATCAAGAAAGCTATTCTTGATTCTTAATTTTTGTATTTGCTCTTTTTAAATCTATCAATAGCCTGAGTTTTCAGATGTATTTTTTTTTTAAATAAAACTTACCTTTTTTAAGAACAGGATTGGAGTTCTGTGTCCTAAGAGGTTTGTACACATGTTGTTTAATTAGCTGGTGGCAACAGTTGATTTCCTTGTTTTCTTTTTCAGCTCTTCCCCGGAGAGGTGGGGGAGGGGGTGAAAGGGCTTGAGAGTACCCCACAGGAACGAATTTCCAAGTACACCTTCCTGGGTTCTCAAAGGGATTTTTGCACTTGGGTGGTGGCAGCATCTACCCATCCAAGGTCAGAGAAAAGCTGTAACATTGGGAGTTTAATAAAAGCCAGGAATGGCCAGTATTAATTTTTAAAATCCTTGCGGGCCCCCACCTTCTGCACTCAAAGTGCCAGAGTGGGGAATCAGCCTTGACAGATACGCTTTCAGTTTGTCTTTTTAGCATTTCCTCTGACCACCATGGGATCTCTGACCATGGGTGAGCTGAGAGTAGAAGACTTGTTTTTGGAGGCGAGAGTCTGGCATCCGTACACATTGTCCAGCCAGTTACTGCTCTAGAACAAGTGGAAGCAGTGTGTGTTGTGGTTCGGAAGAACCTCAGTTCAAACATGTTGGGGAAAAATATGTGAGCGTGTATTTAAAGACTATCCCCAGAGGCATGAACAAGGCAGCCACACTGAGGTGTTATAGCTAAAACCATATTTAAAAGAATGGGGGGCTTGTGGTTAAGGTTCTGTGAGCTACAATTCAGGAGATGTATGTTCAGCTCTATGATGGGCTATGACATTGGTATTAATTATACTGTATCTTAGTTCTCCATCTACAAACAAGGGACGATAATGCTTTCACCAGCACTAAATCTGCAGGATTTTGTTAATATTAGTTTAGTTATAGGCAAATTAGTTTGATATTTACCAGATATCTCATTAAATCATTTGCCTTAAATGCCACACATGGAGTGTCACAAAACATGGACACTCTACTACTCCTGTAATGAGTCTAAAATGAAAGGCCTGGGTAGGATGTGGCACATCAGAAGATTTGAAAATTCCTTCAGTTTTGGTGGGAAAGAAATTCTCTCTCCTCATTATTCAACTGCACGTGCAGCTGCACGCTAGCACTTTTGCACATTGTACTTGCAAAAGGGAGGCTGCTATTTAGAAAATTTGGGTCTAAGTGTAATTAGAGTTGCACTGATTAAAACACTAAGTGGGAGAACTCAGATAACATCCCATGGTTACTTCATAAGTTAACAGTGAAAATATCCCTATCCCCTGTTCATTTGCGGTTTAAAGGTGGTGCATCTGTAGCTGGCAAGGTAGACTAGAGAGCCCAAGGGGACTGTCTGTGACTCCATGGTAAGACTGTTACAGTGATCTAGGAGTTCACACGTGTTACTGGGTTGGTGAAATCTAATTATAGAACACACCACCAGTTTGGGGTGTCTGCTAGGGTTACCAACTCTCTAATCCCACTAAATCAAAGACCCTAGCCGCACCCCTGCCCCAAGGCCCCGCCCCACCACTCTCTACATTCCCCCTCCCTCAGGGGCTTGCTCTCCCGCACCCTAACTCACTTCCACTGGGCTGGGGCAGAGGGTTGGGGTGCGGGAGGGGGTGAGGGCTCTAAATGGGGGTGCTGGCTCTGAGGTTGGGCCAGAAATGAGGGGTTCAGGGTGTAGGAGGGGGCTCCAGGCAGGGAGTTGGGGTGCAGGAGGGGGTGAGGGCTCGGGTTGGGGATGAAGGGTTTGGGGTATAGGAGGGGGTTCCAGGCTGGGGGGTGGGGCCAAGGGATTTGGAATGTGGGAGGGGGCTGCAGGTTGAGGCAGGGGGTTGAGGTGCAGGAGGGGGCAAGGGCTCTGGGCTGGAGGTGTGCGCTCTGGAGTGCAGGAGGGGGCTTTGGGTTTGGGAGGGCTCAGGACAGGGGGTTGGGGTGCAGGAGGGGGTAGAGGGGGTACAGGCCCTGGGCTGGAGGTGTGGGCTCTGGGGTGGGGCCGGGGATGAGGGGTTTGGGATGCAGGAGGTGTCTCTGGGTTTGGGGGGGGCTCAGGGTTGGGGCACAGGCTTACTTTGGGGGGCTCCTGGTCAGCACCGCAGCGGGGCTAAGGCGGGCTCCCTGCCTGTCCTGGCTCTGTGCTGCGCCCCAGAAGTGGCCAGCAGGTCCAGCTCCTGGGCGGGGGGGTAGGGGGAGGAAGACTCCCCAGCTCAGATTGCTCTTGCCTGTAGGCACCGCCCCCCCAGCTCCCATTGGCCGGGAGCCAGCCAATGGGAGTGCGGAACTGGTGCTTGGGCAGCATGCAGAGCCCTGTGGCCCCCCGCATATGAGCCGGACCTGCTGGCCGCTTCTGAGGTGCAGCGCAGTGCTCCAGGGACTAGCCTGCCTTAGCCCCGCAGCACTGCTGACCGGACTTTTAATGGCCAGCAGTGCTGACCGGAACCGCCAGGGTCCCTTTTCGACCCTGGTGGTCTGGTCAAAAACCCTAGTGTCTGCCCTGCTTTTTGACAGTCTGCCCTGAGGTTGGTGCCCTCAATTGTGAGCCACTTCAGAGGGCATGACAATGAACTGGGGGGAAAGACTTCAAGAGCAGCTTGTATTTGCATAGACACACCTACTTTCCCTAGGGGATCAGCAGACAGACCTGCTTTGTCAAAGTGATCAATTTTGGCTGTTTTTGGTTAAAATTCACTTTCGTTTTAGACGTGAGATAATGAAATGTTGTTATCCTTATTGTATGACCAAAGAGCACCAGAACTGAACTTAACGTGCCCTAATTTAGGGTTGCCAGGCGTCCAGTTTTTGACCAGAACACCCAGTCGAAAAGCGACCCTGGCAGCTCCAGTCAGCACCGCTGACAGGGCCATTAAAAGTCCGGTCGGCAGTGCCGCGGGGCTCAGGCAAGCTCCCTGCCTACCCTGGCTCTGTACAGCTCCTGGAAGCAGCCGGCATGTCTGGCCCCTAGGTGCAGGGGCGATAAGGGAAGCTCTGCATGCTGCCCCTGCCCCCAGCACTGGTTCTGCAGCTCCCATTGGCTAGGAACCGCGGCCAATGGAAACTGCGGTGGCGGCACCTGTGGGCGCGCTCAGCATGCACCACGCAGAGCTGCTGAGGCATCTCTGCCTAGGGACCAGATATGCCAGCTGCTTCTGGGAGCAGTGCGGAGCCAGGGCAGGCAGGGAGCCCGCCTTAGTCCTGCTGTGCTGTCAACCGGGAGCTGCCTGAGGTAAGCACTGCCCTGCTGGAGCCCGAACCCTCTGCTCCAGGTCAGAACCCCCTCCCACACCCTAACTCCCTCCCAGACCCCCCCCCCACCCCAAACCCTTTCCCTAGGTCAGAACTCTCTCCCGCACCCTAAATCCCTCCCTGACCCTGAACCCCTTGCCCCAGGTCAAAACCCCCTCCCACACCCTAACTCTCTCTCAGACCCCACACCTCAACCCCCTGCCCCAGGTCAGAACCCCCTCCCGCACCCTAACTCCCACCCACACCCCGCACCACCTCCTGCACTCCAACTTCCTACCCCAGCCCGGAGCCCCCTCCTGCACCCCAAAACCCTCATCCCCAGCCCCAACCCAGAGCCCGAACCCCCAGCTGGAGCCTGCACCCCAACCCCCTGCCCCAGCCCAGTGAAAGTGAGTGAGGGTGGGGGAGAGCGAGCAATGCAGGGAAGGGGGCTGGAGTGAGTGGGGGGCATGGCCTCAGACATGGGGCGGGGAAGGGGTGGGCCTCAGGGCAGGGCAAGGGTGTTCAGTTTTGTGCAGTTACAAAGTTAGCAACCCTACCTAATTGTGGGGAGGGCTGTAGGATAAATATGAGATTAAAGAATTAGAGTTAGCTTAAGTTTGCTTAAGGAAATATATATATTGTAAAGAAAGGTCCTGACTAGCAAGTAGAAGGAAGGCCTTGAAACTAATGAGTTACAGTATAAGGCCAGAAGGAATGATGTTGGGAGGATATCTGGTTCAAAGAATAACTGATGAGATAAGGAGAGGTTACTAAAAAAAGGCCTCTCACCGACAGGGATGATTGCAGATGGCTGTAAAATGAGCCAACATGACCCTTCTTATGTGAACCCAGGTGCAATGGAAAAACTTTTGGTTAGCATGAAGCAGGGGAGGAAGGGCCTTGGGGAGAAAGGAGATTGTAAATCTTATCTGGATTAAAACTGGAACTAAGGGTGAACTGTCTCAAACTGATTTTCAGCTGAAGTCAGTACTTGGTAGTGACATTACTTATTTGTTGAAGGGTATAAAACAATAAACTCTTAAGGGGTTCATTGCTAATACCTGCCTGACCACATTGGAGCGGACCAATATGGATCTAAGCACCACTACCTTTTGCCTGTTTGTAAGTATCTTAATCACATACTTATAAATGTTTTGTGACTGTTTGAGTGTAGAGACTACTTATTTTTAGGCTGTTAGGCATGTTTAGAGCAATTGTATAGAAGTCCATTTGGCTTTTGGACTCCATAAAGGAATTTAATATAAAATTAGTGTCTGGTGGTTTCCCATATTCATAATTTCTAATATTATTAATAATTGCAACAGGGGGCATCCTATATTAAACTTCACTCACAAAGCAGGGGGTAGTGATGCCAAATTCAAGTAAAAGTCAGTGTTGCCTGATTTAAGGAGGTTAATATTATTATTTTAGATAATATGGGTTATAGACTCGCCAGTTAATCTGATCAGAAGATAATAATGTTCTTGTCCCAGAATCAGGCTACACAGAGTTTACAGGGACCCTCGGTATGTCTGACAAGGATGCTCACACTGAGACAAATGTAGCCTTAAAGACTTTTATTGAAATAAGTGGAATAGTAATCAAACAGTAATCAAATGGTAAAATAATCATTGTTACAAAGGCAATAATATTGTTTTAGAGATACATGTGATATTATATAGTATAAAGCTTTTGATTAATATACTCACACCCTTCCTTGATAACCTGGTGGTAAGAGACAAAATATCAGCCTCGCCTCTGGCATGAAAAGAAAGTTCAGGTCCAGGTTCCTCAATTCTTGAGTGGGAGGTGCAGAGTTTAGGAGAAGCTAAAAAGCAAAGAGCTATAGATGACTAAAGAAGCTAACTTAGAGTTTTACTTAACTCACTGACTTAAAATTTACAATTAAGACCTAACAGACTAATAGACAAAATGATAATAAACAAAGAACTAAGAATGAAGAAGCCTCCGTGACATGATGGGTCACCCCTCTTACAGAGCTTGAACCTTCTATGTCCAAACTTAGTTTCCTCACCCACAGAAATGTTGGGGTATACTTACTCCATAGGCTGGTATGTTCGTACATACTGATGACATATACATACATATTAATGACCGTAGCTCATTCTCACATCTGTTATTTCTGGCCTAACTGGTTATTTCCGTTCTTTCCAAGTTCTTTGTGGTGTATCTGTTAAGTTTAAAGAGGGCATGAATTTAGGAAGTCCCCTTATACCATCCTGCTTCAACGCATCCTTTATCTATCTGTGTTATAGGCCACAGCCATATATGGACCTTAGGCTTTAGTTCATCACCACCTATCTAAGTGAAAGGTCCCACGCCTATGTACGCTAACTTTGCCTTAGCTCAATGTACAAGATGTGGCCTGTAGGTCCCTTGTATTACAGCCAAAAATATTCTAATATAAACCTATAATAACCTATTATAATAAAACAAATAAACCCATAAGAAAATAAGAAACCCATAAGAAAAGAGATATATACAGTAACTCCTCACTTAATGTTGTTCCGGTTAATGTTATTTCGTTGTTATGTTGCTGATCAATTAGAGAACATGCTCGTTTAAAGTTGTGCAATGCTCCATTATAACGTTGTTTGGGCAGCTGCCTGCTTTGTCCACTGCTTGCAGAAAGAGCAGCCCGTTGGATCATAGCTGGTGGGGGCTTGGAACCAGGGTGGACCCGCAGCCCCACTATCAGCTCCCCGCTCCCCTAAGTTCCCTGTGCGGCAGCTGCCCAGAAGGCTATCAATTGCCGGGCAGTTCAGCTGTCCCTCCCCCCACTGCTGTGTGCTGCTCCTGCCCTCTGCCTTGGAGCTGCTCCTGGGAACCTCCTGCTTGCTGTGCAAGGGTGGGAGGAAGAGGGGTGCTAATGTCAGGGTGCCCCCCTCCCCCCACTCCTGTACCCCATCTCCATAGAACGGGGTTGGGGGGAACATGACAGGGCTCAGGACGAAGGGAGCTTGCTGGCAGCAGCTGCTGTCTCAACTTGCTGATCTACTTAAAAAGGCAATGTACTTAGAGAGGGGTCAGTGTACTTAAAGGGGCAATGTGTGTCTCTCTCTCACATGGTGAGTGTGTGTGTGTGTGTCTCTCTCTCTCTCACACACACACACACACACACACACACAAAACATACATATATATGGTGTGTGTCTCTGTCTCTCTCTGCCATGCTATGTCTCCTCCCTCATTTGTGTTGCCTTGTAGAGTGTGAAGCTACATTAACAGCAGTGTGTTAACCTTTGAGGGCTCAGCCGAGTGCTATTTCATCATTTAGCACAGTGGGTCTTAAACTTTTTTACTGGTGACCCCTTTCACATCGCAAGCCTCTGAGTGCGACCCCCCTCCCCAATAAATTAAACACACTTTTTAATATATTAAACACCATTATAAATGCTGGAGGCAAGCGGGGTTTGGGGTGGAGGTTGGCAGCTTGCGACCCCCCATGTAATGACCTCGCGACCCCCTGAGGGGTCCTGATCCCCAGTTTGAGAACCTCTGATTTAGCAGTAAGGCATTCCCTGGGAAATATTCCATCCTCTTTCACCCTCTGACTCCATCACCTCAACCAAGCTTCACCATCATCATTGCTGTGTACAGTATTAAATTGTTTGTTTAAAACTTATACTGCGTATATAATAAAATATAGTCTTGTCTGGTGAAAAAAATTTCCCTGGAACCCAACCCCCCCCCCATTTACATTAATTCTTATGGGGAAATTGGATTAGCTTAACATCATTTTGCTTAAAGTAGCATTTTTCAGGAACATAACTACAACATTAAGCAAGGAGTTACTGTATAGGCAAGCAAGCCACATCAGAGAGGATGGGGACAGGTGATCCTATGTGGTGGTATGGCTGCTGTTTAAAGAGTCCTAGATATCTTTTTTCTCCAGTGTTTAAAGACAGAGTTGATTAGACTCAATTTGTAGTCCTTGTTTCTGCTTATCAATCACTGGTGCTGAAATCAGTGATCTAGGGGGATGAAGCTTAAACCAGTGTTGTGATGAAAGGCAATATAGTGAGGGAAGCAGCATGAGGTTCCCCATTACCCAGAGAAATCAATAAGAGCTGACCTCATGGGTGGTGGGTGAACCACGGGCTCGGGGAAGCTGGTCCCCGGACTACCCCTCCTGCCCCCTGGCCTACCTGAAGCCCAGAGTCGTCCATCCATCCCCCCCCCCCCCCCCCGCCATGGCTGCCAGCCCCCTCCTCCCATCCCCGGGTCACACGAGTGTCTCCAGCCCCAGAGTGCCCGGTGGGAAGCAGGCAGTCCCCCCCACACACACACAAACAGCCCTGGAGCGCCGAGCAGGAAGGCAGCGCATAGTGTCCCCTCCCCCGCAGCCCTGGAGTGCTGGGAGGCACAGCCCCAGCCTTCCCAAGAAGTCCCAACCACCCTAGCCCCAGCCCCAGCCGGCTTCCCAGGAGAGAAGCAGCCTGCCTGGGCTGGGGCTTATTTTTCAGTCTGAATGTGTCTAGCTTCAACCCAAACCATGCTGCTTGCTGTTTGAATAGTGGCAGAGAGGCAGAACATTACTCCATGTGTTCCCATTACACACTGATTGTCAGTGCCTCCAGACTGAGCTGGAAAATGAGAACTGGCCTCTTGCTTCTGGTTAGAGTGACCATATTTCCCTATGAATAAGGGACACCTGGTAAAATTACTCATATTCAAGCGAGTTCAATGGCAATCAATCAGAACTATGCAGTACAAACGTTCAAATTAACATCAAGTTGACTGAACTCCCGTTAAAAAGAAATACTGAGTAGTTGGATTCTTTATATTTACCTTCTTATCTTTAAGGCTTTAGGGTTCACACTGGGAGAGGTGACACATACACACTCCCATCCACCTCTCTCACACAGGGGGTGGGTGACTGACCGACCCAACCCTCCCTACCCAGGGCTCTCTGCCCTCCATGCCTGGCTGGGCCCCCAGGACTGACCTGCCTCTCCTAGTACCCGGCCATGTCTTCCCAAGGCAACACATGGGGGAGGGCATTGAGGGTAACATGCCCCCCTTCCAGATTTCTGCCAGGGTTCACACCAGAATGTGGCCAGCAGCACCCTTTTGGCACTGTGCGGGAGGAAAGGGATGGGAGCTGCTTCCAGCCACAGGGGAGCAGGAGGTGGGGAAAGGATGACCTGGCCCATGTCTTTGCGGAGCTCATCTCTCCTTCCTCCCACCCCATGTGGCTGGAAGCTTATCCCTTCATGCCAAAGGCAGCTAACACCTCCAGGCTGCTGCTGGCCACTGACATAACCCAGCCGCCTCCTGTTCCCTGGCTACAGTGCGGCCAGGAAGGTGTTAAGCCCTCAGGATGCATGGTGCACCAGAGCTCAGGGAACCTGACTGCAGGGGCTTCAGTGAACCTGGCCAGAGAGGTGGCTCAGCAGGGGAGAGTGCCTAGGGGACGGGGCAGCCCCGTGCTCCCTGGGGGCAGGACCCCGGGGCGGGGGGGGGGTGGCACAGGTGAAGAGGATGCTAAGCCCCTACCCCAGGGGCTGCTGTGGAGCCTGCAGGTTCGGGTCATGAAGAGGCTGGAAATCGCTTCTTTTCCCCACCACTCCACAGCTTAGCTGAGGGGCAGAGAGGCTTCTCTGTGCCAGCGCTGTGCGGGGCTCTGGCTTCTCCTGGCCAGCACCCCAGGCCAGAGGGTTTGGGGCTTTCCCGGGGTGCTGGGCCAGCCAGAGGCAGTGGGGGAAGGAAGGAGCCTGCCGGCCGTGCTGTTGGTGAGCTGAGCACTCCCACCAGGGGCTGGTTCTCCACACAGTGCTGGGAATGGGATGCTCCCCACAGGAGGGGATATGGAGGAGCAGCGGGGCTGGAGTGGGGACAGAGGGGCAAAGCACAGAGAAGACAGTGAAAGGGGTAGCACGTAAGGACCAATGGGTGGGCGGCAGAGGCGACACGTAACCGGCTGCCACCTGGCGCCTGCCTGCACTCACCAGCTACCGCAGCTCGCAGTGCACAGCCAATGCTGGCCGGAAATGGGATGGGGCCCTGCTGGCCGAGAGCTGGCATGCAGCAGGGGCTGCGCTGACGGACCGGTGGAGGAGCGGCCAGCCCCACATGCTGCATCTTCACCACGCCACCAGCCTTGCATACCCACCCCCATCATCGGCCACTGGACCCTCCCACTCACCGCTGGTGAGTGGGCGGCTAGCAAGCAGGGATCCGGACAGCAGCCAGTACTGATGGGAGGAGACAGAAAATACGGAACAATTTGACAGTTTTAAAGAAAAAGTCAGGACACTTGCAGGAGGGCTTAAATACAGGACTGTCCCTTTAAAAATGGGGTGTCTGGTCACCCTACTTCTGGTTCCTTATAAACAGCAGGAGAAATAGATTTGCCCTGCCCAACTCCCTGTTTGATGAATTCCTCCTCTGAGTCTCCTTGGCCAGCTGGACACTGAACTGCACTTGGGGAAGGGAACAGGGACAGTGCTGCATTCTGGGGTTGTCTGCCATTTGGTGGCATTTACAGGGAAACTAAGGCAGGAATCAGTGTTTGTTCTCAGGCTGAGGCTAGGTGCCCCAGTTAGTCTATGCAGCCAGAATTTATTTAGTGCAGCTCAGTTCAGAGCAACAGCTTGTCCATGAGAGACAGTAGTAGTCTTTCCATAGTCAAGGTTGAATCCTGATTTTTAAACCCTCTTCACCACACCTTCCCCCTCACACACTCAAGGCTTGTCCATGAGAGAGGGACATGTAACCTGGATACAGAACAAAGGATGGCTGGTGTCACTGAGTAACTGAGCGTCAGGGAGAGTAAAACGGCAAATCCTGGTCTGTATCTACCTGGTCTGTTAGCAACCTTCACCACCTCCCATGCACGATTGTCTGCCCCTCTCCTTTCCCTCATCCCCCTATATTTGCTAGAAAACAGACTGATTTCCTTGTCATTCAAAATCATATATAATCTTCAGGGCAACTGACGAAATTTCTTACAAATCACCTTCAGTGTTTGTTTATTTTTAATTTCCTCTAATGGAATATAAGAGCTGACAAAAAGAAGAACCAGCAGCATGTAACCAGCCAACTCTGTGTGGGTGCCCTGCAAGGACCACAGATTGTGAACTACTGTTTTAATATGTTTAAAATCAGCGGGGGGAAAGGAAAGGATTTTCCCTGGGAGGCTGACGAGGAGCTTGAGAGAGGAAGCATTCTTCCAGGGGGCAGAGAACCATGGGGCCAAGGAATTCACTAAGGGCAGAGGATTCCAGAAATATCCAAAACACAAAACCTAGTAATAATGAGGGATTTTAACTACCCAAAAATCTGCTGGAAATGTAATATGGGAAGACACAAAATTTCCAGTAAGTTCTTGGAATCTATTGTGGATAATGTTTTGTTCCAGAGAGTGGAGGAAGTAGCCAGGGGGGACAGTCATTTTAGACTTGATTCTGAGGAACAGGGAGAAATTGGTAGCGAATCTGAAAGTGGAAGGCAATTTGAGTTAAAGTGACCCTGAAATTATAGATTTCATGATTCTAAGGAAAGGAAGGAGTGAGAGCAGCAGAATAAGGCCGATGGATTTCAAAAAAGTTTCCTTTAGCAAATTCACTCAAAGAACTGGTAGATAAAGTCCCATGGGGAGGAAATCTAAGAGAAAAAGGAGTACAGGACAGCTAGCTGGTTCTCAAGGAGACAACATTAAAAGCACAACTGCAAACTATCCTGCTGCGAAGGAGACAGGAAGACTATTAAGAGGCCAATATGGTTCCATCAGGAGTGCTTTAATGACCTGAAGATCAAAAAGGAATCCTATAAAAAATGGAAACATTGACAAATTGCTAAGGAGATATACAAAAGAATAGCACAAGCCTGTAGGAACAAAATCAGAAAGGCTAAGGCACTAAATGAGTTAACTTAGCAAGGGCCATAAAAGGCAATAAGAAGTTCTTTAAATACATTAGGAGCAAGAGAAAGACAAAGGAAAGTGTAGGTTCCTCTACTTAAAAGGGAAGGAGCGCTAATAATGGATGCATCAAGAAAGATACTGGAAAAAATTATTAAACAATCAATTTGTAAGCACCTGGAAAATAATAGGCTTATAAGGACTAGCCATCATAGATTTGTGAGAACAAATCATTCCAAACCAACTTAATTTCCTTCTTTGACAGGGTTACTAGCCTACTGGATGGGGGGAAGCAGTAGACGTCATATATCTTCATTTTAGTAAGGCTTTTGGCACAATCCCACATGACATTCTCATAAACAAACTAGGGAAATGTGGTCTAGATGAAATTACTATAAGGTGGATGCACAATGTCTTGAAAGGCTATACTCAAAGAGTAGTTATCAATGGTTCGCTGTTCAACTGGGAGAGTGTATCTAGTGGGATCCCTCTGGGGTCAGTCCTGTGTCAGGTACTATTCAATATTTCATTAATGACTTGGATAATGAAGTGGCAAGTATGCTTATTTATTTGCAGGTGACACCAAGCTGGGATGAGCTGCAAGCACTTTGAAGGGGAGGATTAGAATTCAGAATGACCTTGATAAATTGGAGAAGTGGCCTGAAATCAACAAGTTGAAATTCAATAAAGACAAATGCAAAGTACTACACTAAGGAAGGACAAATCAAATGCACAACTTCAAAATGGGGAATAACTAGCTGCGTGGTAGTACTACTGAAAAGGATCGGGGGGGTATTGTGGATGGCAAATTGAGTATGAGTCAACAGTGTGATGTAGCTGTGAAAAAAGGCTAATGGATGTATTAACACTAGTGTCATAAAACATGGGAGGCGATTGTACTGCTCTACTCAGCACTGGTGAAGCCTCAGCTGGAGTGTTGTGTCCAATTCTGGGCACTACATTTTAGGAAAGATGTGGATAGACTGGAGTCTAGATGAGAGCAACAAAAATAATAAAGGTTTCAGAGTAGCAGCCGTGTTAGTCTGTATCTGTAAAAACGAACAGGAGTACTTGTGGCACCTTAGAGACTAACACATTTATTAAAGCATAAGCTTTCGTGGGCTACAACCCACTTCTTCGGATGCATTTTTTTAAAAATAATAAAAGGTTTAGAAAACCAGACCTCTGAGGCAGGGCCGCCCGGGGGGGAGCAAGTGGGGCAATTTGCCCCAGGCCCCACAGGGGCCCCCACGAGAGTTTTTCAGGGCCCCTGGAGCGGGGTCCTTCACTCGCTCCGGGGACCCTGGAAAACTCTCGCGGGGCCTGGGCCCCTGGAGCTTCTTCCGCTCTGGGTCTTCGGCGGCAATTCGGTGGCGGGGGGGTCCTTCCACTCCGGGACCTGCAGCCAAAGTGCCCCGAAGACCTGCGGCGGGGGGTCCTTCTGCCCCGGGACCCGCCGCCGAAGACCCCAGGCCCCCTGAATCCTCTGGGCGGCCCTGCTCTGAGGAAAGGTTAAAGAAAGTGGGCATGTTTAGGCTTGAGAAAAGAAAACAGAGGAGGCACCTGAAAACAGTCTTCAAATATGCTAAGGGCTGTTATAAAGAAGACAGTGATCACTTGTCTTTCCACTGAAGGTAGGACAAGAGGTAATGGGCTTAATCTGCAGTAAGGGAGGTTTAGGTTAGATATTAGGAAAACTTTCTAGCTGTAAAGGCAGTTAAGCTCTGGCATAGGCTTCCAAGGGAAGCTATGGAAAATAGTTTGGACAAACACCTGTCAGGGCAGGGCTGATCTAGGTTAGTTGGTTCTGCCCCAGTGCAGGGGGCTGGACTTGATGACCACTCAAGGTCCCTTCCAGCCCTACATTGCTAAGGTTAAGATGATTTTGTCACAGTTATTTTTAGTAAATGTCACAGACAGGTCACGGGCAATAAACAAAAATTCATGGAACCCCACGATCTGTCTGTGATTTTTACTACAAATAATGGGAGGGTGGGGGAAGCGGGAGGGCTGACTGCTGGCGGGGGGGGGGCGGGAACTGAAGCCCAAGCCCTGAGGCGGGGGGGACTGACAGCTCAGCCCCCGCTGCAGCCATGGCAGCTAACAGCCATGGGGCCCCACCACGTCCTGGGGGCTGACAGTTCCAGGCCACTGCCCTGGGGCGCGCAGCTGAAGCTGAAGAAGTCACAGAGGTCTCTTAAAGTCATGGGATTTGTGACCTCAGTGACAAAATCATATAAGGATATGATTCTGTGAGCTTGGGGGTAGGGGCAGAACAGAAAAGGGAAGAGACTTTATTCTAGGATGTGTGTATAGTACCCACCGCAGTGAGGCGCCAGCCCTGACAGGGAACTCTGGGCACTCATTAATGGTGACAATCAGGGCTAGCGTGTTGGCTGGGGCAAGGGAGCACGTGCCATCCAGGAGCCGCAAAGCCAGAGACGATAAGTGGAACGCTCCGGATCCACGGGCTGAAGGCGGGGCCAAATGAGGGGCGGGCCTCTGCAAAGAGGTGGGGACTGTTACGTCAGGGACACGTCACGTCAGCCTGGGCTGAATTACCTATAAACTCGCCGCTGCCCCGCCTGCTCATGAATAATTAATTATCCTGATGGGCCTTTGTCCCACCTTTTCCAACAGGCCGAGGCAGCTGCAGCGCTGAGAGGAGCTGCTGCGGGTGAGTGCGGGGGCGGGATTAGCCCAGCGGGGACGCGGGGTCAGGGGGTGCCGCTATGTCCCCCCAGGGCCGGCTCTGAGCGTCTCTCGGCTGGGTCGGCGCCGCGGGGTGAGGCTGGTGCCCTGCCCGCCGTTACCGGCCGCGCGGCCCCAGCCTTGGCGTGCGCTGCGGGCGGTGCAGGGTCCCTGACAGGTGGGGGTGCGGAGGCGCGGGCTGGCTTGACGCGGGGAGCAGTGTTCAGACCGCCCCGCCACGGAGCTGTGCCCGCGGGTCTCTAGGGCTCACTGCCCGGAGCCGCCTCTGGCTGGCGAGTGATCGAGGGCGGGCGTCCCTCGGAGCCCGGTTGGGACAGGCGGGGCCCCGGGGTGCTGGCTCCGCCGAGCTGTGCCTCGGCAACGGGCGTTCAGCCTGGAGCGCGCGAGGTGACCCGCTGAGCGGCCTGGGTAACCGCCTCGGCTTGGAACCGCGTCTCCTCAGCCCGAGGGGGGTAGGTGGAGACCTTGACGGGCGGGACGAGACGTGCCCGTGTGAGCACATCCCGCCAGTCTGTCCCGGGGGGTGTCACCGGGCACGTGCCGGGGGCTGAGCAGCACAGTCTGCGTGGGCTCTAGCCCCTGTGTCCTCTTGTCATTGTCCCGGCTGGTGTGTCTCCTTTCTCCCAGGGCTAGGCGCAGCTTTTCCTGCCGCTTCTTAATGGAAAGGGCGGTGCCATTTCTGGGAGTTTGAGGAAACGCTTCTCTTGCACTCATCTTTTGGGATGCTTCAGCGTCCATCTCCTGTCACACTGGTTGTCCAGTTGTTGGTCTCTGGGAGTGGACCGTTTTTCTCTTCCTCCTCTGGTTTTTGGTTACTGACTCTCTATGATGAGTCTCCCTGAGTCACTGGCTGTCAAGCACTTCCCTCCTCCTTATCATTATTGCTTAAATCATTCCCATAAAACACACAATAGGGCATGCATAATCTGAAATTAAGAACAGAAAAGGTTTAACTTTACTTGTGTAACTAAAAGTCTGGGACTAATCTCACTGTTACATGTCTGGATCTGGGTGCAAGAGGAGCTGATATACTCATCACTGCTGCTTTGTGCAATAAAGTTTTGATGCCATTCAGTTTCCTGGGAACTAAAGAATTGTCAAAGGTGAAGGGAGGTGGGGGGAAATCTGACTTTGACTTCAGTAAAATGAAATGCCTATTGTGTACATTTCTATGTGCATGTCACATTTTAAGTTAAAAAGCAACAGAGGGTCCTGTGGCACCTTTAAGACTAACAGAAGTATTGGGAACATAAGCTTTCGTGGGTAAGAACCTCACTTCTTCAGATGCAAGTAATGGAAATCTCCAGAGGCAATACTTCTGTTAGTCTTAAAGGTATCTTAAGTTAAAAGTCCCAACACCCATCACTATGTCTACATGGGACCTCACAATTTAGCACTGAGTTAAATGGATTTTATTGAATATTAAGTTTGCGTTACTAGGTGACATACTGGTTTTGGACTGCAAAACTGACAAGTTAGGGGAGGATGTTCATGGAGATTTAAAAAAAATGTAAATATGGAAAATATCAAGTCTTTGTACTGTCATTTCTCTTCATGTCCATGGGGAGTGAAGGAAGGTGATACTATTTTGCTCTCTTCCAGCTGAGCTCATTACAGCTTTGAAAGCAGGGCTGCATGTTTGTGGCTTTTCTCCTCCCAAACCTTCACTGGAGCACTTGTCCTGAGGTTCATGTCGGTTTGTTTTATAAAGTCAGGCTAAAATCTCTTCATGGTAACGGGAGAGCGAGCATTGCTTGCTCTGAATGAGCAAACATTTGACAAGTATCATGTATGGAAGAGAGGGTGCACTTTTATAGAAGCACAGAATTGTAGGACTGGAAGGAGACACAAGAGGTCATCTAGTCCTGTCCCCTGCACTCATAGCAGGACTAAGTATTATCTAGACCATCCTTGACAGGTGTTTGTCTAACCTGCTCTTAAAAATCTCCAATGATGGAGATTTCACAACCTCCCTAGGTAATTTAATCCAGTGCTTAACCACCCTGATAACATTTTCCTAATGTCCAACCTAAACTGCCCTTACTGCAGTTTAAGCCCAAGGCTTCTTGTCCTATCCTCAGAGGTTAAGGAGAACAATATTTCTCCCTCCTTCTTGTAGCAACCTTTTATGTACTTGAAAACTGTGATCATGTCCCTCCATAGTCTTCTCTTCTCCAGACTAAACAAACCCAATTTTTTCAATCTCCCCTCATAGGTCATTGTAGCAGAGTGCAGCAGGGCCCCCTTGACTTCTACCACTGCTAGGTTCACAAAGTCACACTGAGACCCTTGGTTTAGTAGCCACTGATGCACTTTGTTCTCAGGCTTGTTCCCACCACTGTTTCACCATGTACAAGTAGCCTTTCACCGTCTGCAGGAGGGAGCGCTACCTCCTACCTTCCATTCCCTGCCTTTCCTTTTTTCCTGCTCTCCCCTGGCTTCCTTCCCTGAAGGCTTTTATGCAGCCCCAGGCTAATTAGGTAGCAGCTGTCTCCCTAATTAGGGTCAGGTTATCTCCAGCCTGCTCTAATTTGTTCCCCTAAGGAGGAGCAGGTGTGACAGAGGGCTGGATCTGCAACCCTTTGCCCAGCACCCTGTCAGTCATGTTTTCTAGACATTCAATCATTTTTTGTTGCTCTTCTCTGCTTTCTCCAATTTCTCCACATCTTTCTTGATATGTGGTGCCTGGAACTGGACACAGTGCTCCAGCTGAGGCCTAATCTTACCATTCCCTAGAATCATGAACTCTCCATTTCTAAGCTGTCTTCCACTGTCAAAATCATATCTAGGACAGCCTCTCCCCTAGTAGCTTTCTCCATCTTCTGAAATAAAAAATCGTCTCCAGTACATTTCAAGAACTTGACATCCCACATCACCACCAAGTCCAGGACTTTGAATGATTTTTAGTTGGCTTTTTTTAAAAAAAAAGCCTTATCCACCTCTTCTTTCTGGTTAGGTGAAATGTAGTAGACCCCTACCATATCACCCTGGTTTTTTAACCCCTTTATCCTTATCCAGAAACTTTCAACAAGTCTGTCTCCTATTCCCATCTCAACCTCAGTCCAAGTATATACATTTTTAATATATAAGGCAGCACCTACTCCCTTTTTTCCTTACTTGTCCTTCCCGAGCAAGCTGTAGCCTTCTATACCAATATTCCAGTCATGCGTATTACCTATGATGCCAAGTATGTCATAGTTGTTCATTAAATAGCATTTCAAGTTCTTCCTGCTTATTCTCCATAGTTCTTGCATTAGTGTACAGACATCTAAGATACTGATTTGATTTCCCCCCCCCCCCCAATGTTCTCTTCTCTCCCTTATCCCTGCTATAACAGCCCATGCTTCCCCAGATTCTGACCCTTCTCCAAGTTCTCCATGTTTTTGACTTACCTGTGGGCTTTTGTCATCTGCCCCTGTTGAATCTAGTTTAAAGCCCTCCTCACTAGGTTAGCCAGTCTGTATCCAAATACATTCTTCCCCTTCCTCGATAGGTGGACCTCACCTCTGGTTAGTAGTCCTTCCCAGAACAGCATCCCATGGTCCAAGAAGCTGAAGCCCTCCTGGCAACACCATGCTTGCAGCCAGGCATTCATGGGCAGCAGATAGAGGCTAGTCCCCGGCTCTGTCCCTTCCATGCCCTCCCCTCCACCCCATGTCCAGAGGAGCTCTGGGCCAGCTGGAGCCCGAGCACACCCACCTCCCCAGCCTGCCCGGAGAGGCCCCGGGCTAGCTGGAGTTGCTGCAGCTGTTCCTCCCTTCTGCAGCGTCAGACCCTAAGCTGCCCTGTGGGAAAACTCAGAAGCTCTTCTCTTCTCTCTTCTGGAAGAAGAACCTGAGTTTTTGATATGTCCCATGCAGGTTCCGGGGCAGCTGAGGAGGCAGTATGTGTTACTGATGAATCCAGGAAGCTAAGTATAGCATTTACCATCTCCTCAGCCACCCCGGAACCTGCATGAGGTATAATAAAAAGCAAAAATTCCCCCCTGCCAAATCTGCAACCAGGGTCTGGCAGCAGAGCTTCCCCTGGCCTATTTTATATCTGCTGCCCATGCACACATTAATCTTCAGGATGCATCTGTCTTTGACTGGAAGAATCGAAGAGAACACCACCTGTGCCCCGCAACTCCTTCACCCGTACTCTCAGAACCCTGTAGTCACTTCTGATCTTCTCAGGATCATACCTTGCAGTATCATTAGTGCCCACATGGATGAGTAGCATGGGGTAATAGTCAGATCCTCGATAGTCCCTCCATCATGTCTCAGATACAGGTCCCTGGCAGGCAGCATACCTCCTGGGATACCATGTCAGGCCGACAGATGGGTGCCTCCATCCCCTCAGAAGAGAGTCACCAACCACATGACACTGTTTCCTCCTGGAAGTGGTGGCTGTGATCGTCCCAGCCTTGAGAGTACATGGCTTCTCCACCTTCGGGGGTGATTCCTCATTGCTCGTTGCCAGGGCAGCATAACAGTTCTTCATCACTGTGGTGAGTGGGTCGGGAGTATGGGTGAAGCACTACCTGCTGCCAGAAGTAACCAGCAGCCAGTGTCCTCCCTGTGACAGAGCCATATCCTCCCCGCACAGTGGCATGACTCCAGTGGACTTCTTTGCACCATTTCAGCTTTGACTTTTAGCATTGCCTTGTGTGCACTGAAGGCTCTATTTTCTGTCTAGGGTGGCTAAGTGCTACTGTAACTTCAGATTTGTCTCTTAGAACAGGAACATCCAACCTTTGTTATGTAAGAGGCCCATTAACGTTTTGTCAGGACTCCTTATTTCAGACCTGGAGCTGACTGCAGCTGCCCTCTTTTTTTTTTTTTTTTTTTTTTTTAATCTGAAGGCCCAATCTGGATGGGTATATTAAAGACATGGACAGGATTAGTGATGGTGCATTAAAATGGCTTGAATGTTCCTCTACATGGAGTTGTGGTGGACTCCATTATTATTTATAATTTGTATTACCACAACATCTAAGAGCTCTAGTCATGGACAAGAACCCCATTGTGATACAGTGGCTCTCAACCTTTCCAGACTATTGTACCCCTTTCAGAAGTCTGATTTGTCTTGCGTACCCCCAAGTTTCACCTCACTTTAAAAACTACTTGCTCACAAAATCAGACATAAAACTACAAAAGTGTCACCGCACACTGTTGCTGAAAAATTGCTTACTTTCTCATTTTATAATTATATAGTAAAATGAGAAAGTAAGTCCATTGGAATAGAACTATTGTAATTACATTTCAGTGCATAGTATATAAAGCAGTGTAAAGTCATAGTCTGAATGAAATTTTAGTTTGTACTGACTTCACTAATGCTTTTTATGTAGCCTGTTGTAAAACTAGGCAAATACCTAGATTAGTTGATGTACCCCTTGGAAGACTTCTGCATATCCCCAGGGTACATCTGGTTGAGAGCATTGCTGTACAGTCTCTGCCATATCCAGGATCTTCCTCCTTGGGGGTCATTTCTTCTCTAAAGCAAATCCTTTTTTTTTTTTTTTTTTTTTTTTAAATAAGTATGGGCTTAAGTCATCAGTAAGCGGACAGATCCCTTCTGTTGCCTTCAGTACTAGATAGCACCTTCTTTAAGTTCTAAGCGCCTGGCTGAGATTTGCAGCTGGCTGAAGCTAATTCTTGGAAAGACTGAGGTGAAGCTAATAGAAGAAAATATTTCTGAAGAACTCTCCACTTCTATAACATCACCTTCTTTTGAGGGTGTTTACCCTCTGATTGTTAATCTACAGCTGACAAGAACTCCACGCACTCCTGTTGGAATCAACTCAGTCACACCTCTAGGTCTGATATCCTACAGAAAATTGACTATTTCATACCTAAACATTGCAATCTAAAAAAATAAAACATGAAGACTTGACACAGGATATAACAATGAGGTTTCTCAACAATGCAAGCAGCCAAGAGCATGAAAATCCTTGCTGTTTTCTGCATTTGCTTCCCTGTTAACTTAGATTTGACTCAGCATTTTTCAGTTCTCATCTTAAGTCCTCCAGGAAATTGACCCATATCAGTACAGGGACCACTTACTGCTGCAAAATCAGGCACTCCCATGATCGCCAAGTTGCTCTGGAACTGTCAGTTTCAAGATCTGAACTCTTGTATGTAGAAGGCTGAGCTTTCTCATTGAACAGCCTGTGAGTTTGGAATGAGCTCTGGGATGACTGAATGTCAGCATTTTCTGATCCAACTGCAAAACCCACTTCAACCAAGCCTTCCCATAACTCAACTCACACATCTGGTCCCAGTTGACTACAGGAAAGAGTTACATATCTTTGTATACTCCTAATTTTTGTGAAACATTTGGATTCCACTGTGATGGGTGCCATGTAAGAATTGAGATTTGGGCAACTGTGGGCAATATGATAAAGTCCAAGGATAACATTTTGCTCCCCCAGGCTTAAAATTCCTCACTTTCTATTAGAGCTGGTGTTTCCAGTCCTAGAGGACAGTGGAGAGTGCTTGGCTGACTCTGTTAATGTCTGCCGTGATATGGTTCCAAACAGTAAATTGACCTTCAACACGCATGTCCTGAAACATTGCTCATAGCTGTCCCTTCAGTTCTAAGCTTTTGTGTCTCAGTGAGAAGCAACAGCTGCTGGGCAGCTTATATTTTATTTTTAATAGGACTGCAGCTTTTTAAATAATGGCTTGAACAAAGGGCCAGGAATCAGCAGCTCCAGAGTTTCAATTCCTATGCTGACACAAACTTCCTGTGTGCCCTTTGGCAAGTTCTTATCTCTCCTTATAAGATGAGGATAATTCTTGCTTCCATCATAGGGGTGTTGAGAAGACAGATTAGTTGACTTTTTTGTAAAGTGCCATGTCACTGCAAGTAGAAATGCCCAGAAAACACACTACCTGCTTTCTTATTGCATAAATGACTCAAGTGATTTTATATTTTTATCTGTATCTGTAAACAGTTATAAAAATGTACTACTCAAGAAACAAAGCCGAGCAGAGGCAACCGGGCACTAGAAATGTATTTAATCTGCTAACCATGGTAATCCATTAACAAGATACAAATAGTGCATTGCTCTTTTCTACATGCCTTATTTCTGGAAATCACTCAGGGCCTAGCAACAGCAATCTTCTTACTGCAATGAAATTGGTTGGTACAACAAACATTGCTAGGGCTTGTTAAATTTCTAATATGCTAGTGCATCAATCATAATGAGGACTGCTTGAGCAGTGGTTAACTAATCCAGAGTAATTTGTGGCCTAGCAGCAACAGATATTTTCCTACAGTAAATGGCAAAAAATTGCTGCTGGGAATTTAGTTTCCTCAATGGGATTAACCTTCTGGTGTCTAGTCAAACCACAGGATATACTTGGACAACTTAAAAATAAACCAATAATGATTGTGATTTTTATATTATTATTATTTTTTTTTAATGTTGCAGGATTTCCAACTTTCCCCTTTGTCAGCATTTCAGTATGCAATCACAATTCATAGATGTGTTCCTCTTTGCACAATCGCTGCTGGTCAGAGGAGACCTCTGCAGTTTAACTCCAGCTGACTCCTGGAGAAACTGGCTGCTGTACTAGATACTAGAAATGTTGTCTTTGGAATATCCTTATTCTGAAATCCGTTGTAGGCATACATCTCTGAATGTATCCAGTTGGCCTGTTTTTGTTTAATGTTGGCCTTACTAAGTATCTAGTCCAACTAGATGATTAACAGTTTACTCCTCTACCATTTAGGAATTAAAGATCACCTCTTGTTTGTACTGAGACAAGGAAGCATCCATCCCAGATGTGTTCCTTCCCAGGATCTTGAACAGAGGATGGAAGGTTCACAAATATCTACCCTTAGCAATCATAGGAAACCTTCCACCTGTTCCCAACAAAGGAGAGCAATAAAAGGTCAGGTCACTGCTTCATCAGGTCCAGTCTTCTATTTCTGGCTGTGGTTGTTTTATATTTTTATGGGAAGTGTCGTACCCCTATGATGCACCTGGCCAACTGCAACACTGTACACATGGGCTTGGAGGAGACACAATCATGTGAGGAAACAAAGTTCTAGCTGCCATACTGGAGTGACAATAACACCTTCCCATGATATCATGGAAAGCCTTGTCACATCCATTTTTTTTTTCTTGCATTAAGAAGCTCTTCTGCCCATCTTGTATCCTATGTTTTCAAAAGAGATGGTGGAACTGATCTTCTATGGCAAGTCCAGTAACTGTAATTTATATTGTCAAATAGGTAATCATGTACAGGTTTCCATGGGTAACTGGACTCCCCAGGCCACTGCATGCTTGTTTTGCTAGCTTTTCTCAGAGAACTGGGGTAGCTTCATTTAGAATGTTGCAGCCTCACTACTTACCTGTATGTGCAAATTTTATCCTTTCACCACTGTTTGTGGAGGAACCTACGTTGCTTTCCTATCTTCAACAAAATTGCTATTTTCTTGGTCCTTTGTGGTCTCTTCCCATTTCAGTTTTGCCACATCTGGCCTGCTTTCCACTGTCAGAGGTTAGCTCTATTCTGGTGCGGCATCAGCTAAATGAGGAAGAATCTTTGTTTTCTTTCAAACCAACACAAAACCTTCTGTGCTGCCTGCAGCCACCTCACCTTGTGCTGCAGCTGGTTATTTTGCACACTATTCAGGGTTGTGCTAGTCGGCACTTGGAAGTAGTACATTGTTTATTCCTCTGTGTGTGTTAGACTGTCAGGAAGTGGTTTTGGTGCTTTTCTTCCAGAGTCAGTACTGAACCAATGCCCCTGTATTATACTTTGGGGGCACTGTGTTGCTGGAAATGCTCTCTTTTGGGTAAGATCTAAATCTAGGTACTGACTAGTAAAGAATTCTTCGACCCTTTTCACAAGGGTAATATGGCTATTAGTGCAGTGTTCTGACTGAATTGCAACATTGGTAATTATTCTGCCTTCCTAAATTTACCCTTCAGTTTCCTTTGGGTAGCATTCCTGATCATCCTACACTATTGTGTAATGTGGTTAGATTGCCTGTTCCATCTCCAAGATGGCTGCAGTTAACGGGTAGATGGAAGATATCCTTGTGTTTTACTGTAATTGTTAGTAAAGGACTTTTAAGGTCCTTCAGTATGGAAGTATTTATAGTATTCTAGAATCTATTATATCAGTGTGCTGTTAACAGTACACACAAGTGTGAAGAACTGGCATCAGCCACTTCTACCTCTAACTACCTGTCCAAATTTAATTCTGCAAAGAGCTTTGAAAATGGCATTTCTCTGAGACCTCTTACTGTCCCCACCTCACTGTAATGCTTCCATTGTGAGATACATGAATAACACATTTGTCATAACTGCTATGTATTGAGACTTGTTACCAACATAGTTGACTTGTTTAATGCATTGTAACTGTCTGTTACTGGCCCCACTTGATATCTCTTGTGCACATCTGGCTTGATGGAAGCTTCCTGTTCTAAGAACAATGGAGGATTTAATTTGATGTAATATGTATCAAAAGCATTAGAAAGCTGGCCAGTCAAATAGTACAGTTGCGCAAGGCCTTGCCTCAACACTCATTGGTACCGCCCATGTGCTTTTATGAACAGGACAGCAAAATTAACCCTAACTGTGCTTTGTTTATTGTGGTCACTGAATCACTGGGCAAAACTGACTAAGGAGAGTATATAGAATCTTGTTACAGTGCTTGTGACTGAAACACTGCAAAGTAAGGCCATTCTTAGCCCAGCAGCCTCCTCTCTGACCTGAACAGAGCCTGTAACAAGGGCTGCCTCACTTCACTCCATAGGCAACTTGGCAGGGGACATTGCTATTGCACTCTGAAGAAAATACTGCTCAGTCCTGTCTGGCCAGTGGCATGTGGCTGAGACTTAGAGTTAGAAACACTTCCCTGAAGTACAATACTTTTTTTTTTTTTTTTAAGGGGGGTAAGTGTGTGGAAACACCCATTCTTTATTCTGCACGTTACCTAAAACTACTTTGGTTAGAAGCTGCAACTTGGGGTTGGAAGTGCTACTATTTCATGCCTCTGTGCAGAAATATTCTATACTGGTTCCCATAGGAACTTGCACACTGGTACAGGCCAAAGATCTGCCTAGGCAGGCATCCCAGTTGGGCATCCTGTCTCAGTGACCAATTCCAGATACTAGAAAGGAATGTGTAAAGTTCTCATAATGCACTTCGGCCTTGGCTACACTTGCAGATGTACAGCGCTGTGAGTTAAACCTGACTTCGTGCAGCTGAGTAGTGAAAGCGCTGCAGTCTGTCCACACTGACAGCTGCCCAGCGCACTGTCGTGGCCACATTTGCGGCAATTGCAGCGCTATTGGGAGCAGTGCATTATGGGCAGCTATCCCACAGAGCACCTTTTCCCATTCTGGCACTGTGGGTTGTGGGAAGGGGGCGTAGGTGCGGGGGATTCTGGGTCCTGTCCCAATGCCCCGTGATGCATCGCTTCGCATCCCAGAAATCCCTTTGTTTCCGTCCACCTTTGGTGCCATCTTTCAACGGTTTCTGTGCAGCGCGATCTGTCTGCGGGAAATGGAGTCCGAACTGCTGAGGCGTATGCTGACGAGTCTCGCCAGCACGTCACGTTTGGCTGTCGAACTATTCCTTAAGATCCAAAGTGACAGTGAGAGTGAGGGTGAGGAGTCCGACGATGCTATCGAGCCGCGTAACGTGTACGACACGAAATTGCTTGTGGCATTCACGGACATGCTCAGCACCGTGGAATGCCGCTTTTGGGCTCGGGGAAACAAGCACCGAGTGGTGGGATCACATCGTCATGGAAGTCTGGGATGACGAGCAGTGGCTGCAGAACTTTCGGATGAGAAAAGCCACTTTCATGGGACTGTGTGAGGAGCTTGCCCCCACCCTGCGGCGCAAGGACACGAGATTGAGAGCTGCCCTGCCAGTGGAGAAGCGGGTGGCTATTGCAATCTGGAAGCTGGCAACTCCAGACAGCTACCGGTCGGTCGCAAACCAGTTTGGAGTGGGAAAGTCGAACGTTGGAATTGTGTTGATGCAAGTTTGCAAGGCCATTAATCGCATCCTACTCAGAAGAACTGTGACTCTGGGTAACGTGCAGGAAATAGTGGATGGCTTTGCACAAATGGGGTTCCCTAACTGTGGAGGGGCAATAGATGGGATGCACATTCCTATTCTGGCACCACCCCACCTAGGATCCGAGTACGTTAATCGGAAGGGGTATTTCTCTATGGTTCTCCAGGCGCTTGTGGATCACCGTGGGCGTTTCACTGACATTAACACAGGCTGGCCCAGAAAGGTGCATGATGCACGCATCTTTCGGAACACTTGGCTGTTCAGGAAGATGCAGGCCGGGACTTTTTTCTCAGAGCGGAAGATCACGGTAGGGGAAGTTGAAATGCCCATTGTGATCCTTGGAGATCCCACTTACCCGTTAATGCCATGGCTCATGAAACCCTACACAGCGAGTCTTGACAGCAGCAAGGAACGGTTCAACTACAGGCTGAGCTGGTGCCGAATGACTGTGGAGTGTGCCTTTGGCCGTTTAAAGGGCTGCTGGCGATCTCTGTATGGGAAGCTGGACTTGGCCGAAAACAGCATCACCGCAGTTATATCTGCGTGCTGTGCCCTCTACAATATTTGTGAAGGGAAGGGTGAAAGCTTCACTCAGGCATGGACCTCCGAGGTTGAACACCTGGAGGCTGAATTTGCACAGCCAGAGAGCAGGGCTATTACAGGGGCCCAGCCCGGGGCTGCAAGGATTAGGGATGCCTTGGGGGAGCAATTTGAGGCTGAAAACCAGCAGTGATATCTGGTGCCCTGCATGGGAGTGAAGTGCAGTAGTTCCAATCTTTAGGAATCAGTGTTTGCTAAGCAGACAAGCAGACTTGCAGTGCCTGTTTATTTCCTGGGCTAAGGAGTCTTTTACTTTATGCAATAATAAAGAATGTTTTCAAAGCCAAAGAATCCATTTATTGAAAAGAAACAAGGGCGTGGAGTGGGGAACAGTACAATCACAGATTCGCGTATGTCCTGTCTGGTGTGCTGTGCAGTGAGTGCTGCACTTCAGGAAAGCTATACTGCATGGTGATGGGGGTTGAGTGCAGAGGGTAAGGGTCGTGGTTTTCAGGGCTGGGTGGTGAAGATACTGGTGTTGGAGGCAGCGGGTGGCGTGAAGAACACTGAAGTTGGGGAAAGTGGGTTGGAGGTGACAGTGGGGCACAATGGAAAGAGTTTTGGGACAAGGGCTGTGGGGGGGGGTGGCGTTTGCATTTGCAGTACTGCTCCTCTTTCTGCATGGCTACCAGCTCCTGGATAGCATCTGCTTGGCGCTCCAGGATGCTTATGAGCCTATCAGTGCTTTGCTGCCGGTGCGCGGTGCTTTGCCGCCGGTGCGCTGTGTTTTCCTGGCGGATCCTGCTTTCTCTCTCCCTCCAGTCCTGTGCTTTCTCATTCTCTTTAATAGATTGCCGCATCACTTCTTGCAGCATGTCGTCTTTGCTTTTTCGCGGTCTCTTCCTGAGTCTTTGCAGTCTCTGAGCAGGCGATAAGAGGGACAGCTGAGGTCTCAAGGTTGATGCAGCTGTATAGGCAAAACGCAACATTTAACAAAGGCAGCATTGTTTATACCAGACAGAGTACTGATTCCCCCCGCACTTAAGGAGTAGAAAACACACAGGGTCTACACAATAGCATAATTTTCCCGTCCAAAACAGAGCACACATCCCACGGGAACCTCAAAATGGTGAGTAAGGGAGACTGATTGTTTCAGGGCTGCACTGTCCTCTGGGTTTCTGTGCCTTGGGGAGAGCCAACAGCTTCAGGGGGCACCTACACTGAACACTGTCCCAACATTTTCCACAGGAGTTAATCCTGGACGATATCTCGCTGCTGAGGGTGACCTGGGAAGCAAGGGAGGGTCTTCTACTGCAATGCGGCTTCCGCCCTGGCCCATATGCAGCTTGCCTGTGTGCAGCAATGGTCCCCCCGCCCCTTGCGGCACAGTGGCGCTGACACGTTAGCCTGGCTGGCACAAGGACCACGGTGGCTCTCCCGATAAACCTGCGCAAGCACATTGCACACGTTCTGGATGAGACATTTGAGGAGATTACTGAGGCCCATTACTGCTATGTGATAAACCACATCAATGCACTATTCCGCATCTAGGCATGCATGCCTAACCCTCCTCTCCCAAAGAGCCCACACTGAAAAAATTCCTTCCCGAAAAAAACAACCACTTACCGGGAACGTGCTCTTCTGTTTGTCCTCCAAGTATCGGCTGCTGCGACTGGCTACCTTCCTCCTGGCTCGAGAAGAGCTCCTGGCTGCATGGCTCCAGGGATTCTGGGGTGTCTCCATCTGGCCCACCACCATCACTCCTGTTTCTCTCCCCCCCCCCCCCCGCGCTCTGAAGTGTCCATGGTGGTGCTCGGAGTGGAGGTGGGGTTGACCCCAAGTATCGCATCCAGCTCTTTGTAGAATCGGCAGGTCGCTGGGGGAGCACCCGAGCAGCCATTTGCGTCGCGGGCTTTGCGGTAGGCACTCCGCAGCTCCTTCACTTTAATCCTGCACTGCAGGGCGTCCCGGTCATGGCCCCTTTCCATCATGTCCTTTGATACCTTCGGGAAGGTATCGTAATTCCTACGGCTGGAGCGCAGCTGGGACTGTACAGCTTCCTCCCCCCAAACACTGATGAGGTCCAGCAACTCGCCATTGCTCCATGCTGGGGCTCGCTTGGCGCGTGGAGGCATGGTCACCTGGAAAGATTCGCTGATAGCACTCCACACCACGCCGGGCTGAGCAAACAGGAAGGGGATTTTTAAAATTCCCGGGGAATGTAAAGGGTCGGTCACATGGTTGTTACTGCCCTGGCCTCAGGTAAAGTTTGAACTGATGACCAGAGTGGCTAGAGCAGGCATTGTGGGATACTGCCGAATAATTCTGGAGGCCATTCACAGTGCATTGGGCGGTCACACTGGCGCTGCAGTGGCAGCGCTGCACTCGCTATTCCTCTCAGAGAGGTGGAGTACATGCAGCGCTGCAACCACGGAGATGCAGCGCTGCAAATGCCTTGCCAGTGTGGACGGGGAGTGAGTTACAGCGCTGGGGGCGGCTTTACAGCGCTGCAACTCGCAAGTGTAGCCAAGGCCTCCTGCATCAGGGATTTTCTTTCCTGACTTCAGCTGTTGATTAGACGGTACCCAGAAGCATGTGGCTCGACAAGCCTGGCTGGTAGCTTTAGTCCTAGCTGGAGATGCAGATGTTCTTGTTCACAGGTGTCAAATCTTTCTCTAGTCGTGCTCTAATACTTGTTCCTGCTTAAAATCTTGTAGTATTAAATAGCATTTTTTTGGTCAGAGTATTTATACTCATTTAGTATTAATATGAACATCTATAGCACTATACAGAAATAACTGCACCAGACTGCTCAGTTTTTGCTCTGCTCATACCAGACAATACCTGGACAAACTTGGGGTTTGGATCTTGCAGTCTTAATCCCCTCACTACTTGACCAGCTTCTGAGCAGTTAATCTCAAGCCTCTCTGGAATGAGGCATTATGGTAATGTTGTCTTTAATAAGTTCCATAGAATGAATGGGATATGACACACAAATGCTCATGGTTCTTTGGGACTCAGTAAAGTAGGACAGTTATTACCTTAACACAAAACAGAAATGATAGAGACAAGACAGTACAAATGTTGGGCACAAGCACTCTTAATGGATCTCAAAGAGCTTTACAAGCCTCAAATCATGAATTGGGTATCATTTGCTTTTTATGGATGGGGAAACTGAGATACAGTCCATAAATGACTCCCTAAGTCACATGGCATCAGAGATCGAGCCAGGAACAGAACTTTGTAGACCCATACTCTAACAACTAAACCTAAGTATTTGTTTTAGTAACTTCACTGGGAATTCGTAGAGTAAACCTGATGAGTACTCAAATTGGAGTGAAGTTAGAGATGCCTGTAATTTTGGATGGATTGTTCAGAAAGGGTTTACACTTATTCCAGACGTATACAGCTTTTGTCCTGGAAAAGGCTGTTTTCAGAAGCATAGAATTCTCAACTTCCTTTTTTCCACAGGATCTCTCTTGCTTATCAAGCCCCTCTGTGTGAATGGTACAGAGGTGTATTATAATGTTGTAGTGCAGGGAAGCATTAGATGTGGTATATTTTTGACTTTAGTAAGGCTTTTGATATTGTCTTGCATGACCGTCTCATAAACAAACTAGGGAAATATAGCCTAGATGGAGCCACTATAAAGTGGGTACATAACTTGTTGGAAAACCATTCCCAGAGAGTAGTTATCAGTGGTTCACAGTCAAGCTGGAAGGGCATATCAAGTGGGGTCCCACAAGGTTCGGTACTTGGTTCGGTTCTGTTCAATATCCTCATCAGTGATTTAGATAATGGCATCGAGAGTACACTTACAAAGTTTGCAGATGATACCAAGGCAGGAGAGGTTGCAAGTGCTTTGGAGAACAGGATTAAAATTAAAAATGATCTGGACAAACTGAATTTCATCCTGTTTACTTCAGATCATTTCTCCAGTGAGGACAAATGCAAAGTATTTGACTTAGGAAGGAACAATTAATTGCACACATACAAAATGGGAAATGACTGCCTAGGAAGGAGTACTGCAGAAAGGGATCTGGGGGTCATAGTGAATCACAAACTAAATATGAGTCAACAGTGTAACACTGATGCAAAAAAGCAAACATCATTCTGGGATGTATTAGTAGGAGTCTTGTAAGCAAGACACGAGAAATAATGCTTCTATTCTATTCTGTGCAGATAAGGCCTCAGCTGGAGTGTTTGTATTCAGTTCTGAGTGCCACATTTCAGGAAAGTCGTGGACAAATTGGAGACAGTCCAGAAGAGAGCAACAGGAATAACTAAAGGTCTAGAAAACATGACTTATGGGGGAAGATTGGGGAAAAAATGTTTGTTTAGTCTGGAGAAGAGAAGACCAAGGGGGAACATGATGGTATATAAAAGGTTGTTACAAGGAGGAGGGTGAAAAATTGTTCTCCTTAACCTCCTGAGGATAGGACAAGAAGCAATGGGCTTAAATTGCAGCAAGGGAGGTTTAGGTTGGACATTAGAAAAACTTCCTAACCATCAGGGTAGTTAAGCACTGGAACAGATTGTATAGGGAGGCTGTGGAATCTGTCACTGGAGGTTTTTAAGAACAAATTAGACACCTGTCAGGAATGGATTAGTTATTACTTAGTCCTGTCTTGAGAGCTGGTTACTGGACTAGATGACCTATTGAGGACCCTTCCAGTTCTGATTCTGTTTACAGCCATGAGTAGCTGCCTGAGAATCCGGCTACCACCCACAGGGAAATCGGGAGGATAGGCATTTATTCTAGATCTTGGCCAGGTCCTTTGGGGAGTATCATTACTAAGGGCTGGTCAACAATGGGAACTTACATCGGCAGAGCTATGCCTCTCAGGGGTCTGAAAAATCCACACACCTGAGCAACATAGTTAAGCTGACCTAAACCTCTGTGTAGACAGCGCTAGATTGATGGTGCTGCCTAGCTAAGGCAGGCTAGTTCCTACCTGTTCTGACACTGTGCTGTGCCCCGGAAGCAGCAGGTTCGGCTCCTAGGTGGGGTGGCCACGGAGCTCCATGCGCTACCCCCGTCCCGAGCACTGGCTCCGCATTCCCATTGGCTGATTCCCTGCCAATAGGAGCTGGGAGGGGGCTGTGCCTGTGGGCAAGAGCTGCAGGGAGCTGCTTGCATGCCTCCACCTAGGACCCGGACCTGCTGCTGGCCACTTCTGGGATGCAGCATGGTCCGCAGTGCCAGGACAGGCAGAAAGCTGCCTTAGCACCCCCACTGCGCCACTGACCGGGAGCCATCCAAGGTAAGCCCATGCCTCAATTCCCTGCCCCAGCCTTGAGCCCTGCCAAATCCAGAGCCCCTTCCTGCACCCCAAACCCCTCCTCCCTGGCTCCACCCCAGAGTTGGCACCCTCAGCCCAGAGCCCTGAGCCCCTCCCACATACCGAGCCCCTCATCCCCCAGCTCCGTTGGGTCATCGTGAGCATCAACAATTTTCTCCAACTGGTCACCAGAAAAAAAAAATTTGAAAACCACTGCTCTAGGGAATGGGAATCTAGTCTGTTCCGTTCACTCAGCAGCCAGAGTATAAAACCGATGGTATGAGGGTAAATATGCCAAGTTAGTATGACTCCTTATTTTCAAGTTCCCATGCCCCATGAATGAATTCAAGCCTTGGAGAGGGTTGGCCTCCTTCCTAGGCTGTGCTGGCCTGGGACTTTGACAAACACTATGGAGGTATTTCAGTTTTTTTTTTTTAAATTATCAGTTTACCCTTTGGAAGCTTAGTGTTTTGAGAGAGGTTTTCTCCAGCACATGGCTCTACATTGTATGCAGGTCTACAGGAACTGGTGCCCTTTTTAAAGGATAAATTACATGAAAATGGAGCTAGAAGAACCCTGTTGTAATCAGTTACATGAAAATGTAAAATGAAGGTGCTTTTTTGGGACTTATCAATCTTTCAAGGTCTGTTTGCCTCTACAACACTATCTCCTGCACATGCTATATGCTTCATAACTAACAGTGCTATGCTATACCATTTTTATTTCTCTGGCACACAAGCTATGGGAAAGTGCCTGTGTTAAAGAAAATCGGATACGTATATGGAGAGGAGACTATAAAGTTTCGTAGCAGCAAGTACTTGAAAGCAACTAAACCGTATTGTGAATTTGCCAAGGAAAATGCTGGTCTTAGAAAATCTGTGAGAGAGGAGTCCAAAGGCCACTCTGGGTCTATTTTGTAAATAAATAATCCCACCAAGAGTCACTGTTATATAAAACCCGGTTGCTAAGAATCTTTATCAAACCATAAAAAGAACAGGAGTACTTGTGGCACCTTAGAGACTAACAAATTTATTAGAGCATAAGCTTTCGTGGGCTACAACCCACTTCTTCGGATGCATATAGAGTGAAACATTGAGGAGAGAGATATATAGATAGATATACACATACAGAGAGCATGAACAGGTGGGAGTTGTCTTACCAACTCTGAGAGGCCAATTAAGTCAGAGAAAAAAAACTTTTGAAGTGATAATCAAGATAGCCCAGTACAGACAGTTTGATAAGAAGCAAGTGTGAGAATACTTACAAGGGGAGATAGATTCAATGTTTGTAATGGCTCAGCCATTCCCAATCCCTATTTAACCCTGAGTTGATTGAGTCTAGTTTGCATATCAATTCCAGCTCAGCAGTCTCTCGTTGGAGTCTGTTTTTGAAGTTTTTCTGTTTTAAGATAGCCACCCGCAGGTCTGTCATAGAATGGCCAGACAGGTTAAAGTGTTCTCTCACTAGTTTTTGAGTATTATGATTCCTGATGTCAGATTTGTGTCCATTAATTCTTTTGCGTAGAGACTGTCCGGTTTGGCCAATGTACATGGCAGAGGGGCATTGCTGGCACATGATGGCATATATCACATTGGTAGATGTGCAGGTGAACGAGCCCCTGATGGTATGGCTGATGTGATTAGGCCCTATGATGGTGTCACTTGAATAGATATGTGGACAGAGTTGGCATCGGGCTTTGTTACAAGGATAGGTTCCAGGGTCAGTGTTTTTGTTCAGTGATGTGTGGTTGCTGGTGAGTATTTGCTTTAGGTTGGGGGGTTGTCTGTAAGCGAGGACAGGTCTGTCTCCCAAGATCTGAGAGAGTAAAGGATCATCTTTCAGGATAGGTTGTAGATCTCTGATGATGCGCTGGAGAGGTTTTAGTTGGGGGCTGAAGGTGACAAACTGTCTGTACTGGGCTATCTTGATTATCACTTAAAGTTTTTTTTCTCTGACTTAATTGGCCTCTCAGAGTTGGTAAGACAACTCCCACCTGTTCATGCTCTCTGTCTGTGTGTATATATATCTCCTCAATGTTTCACTCTATATGCATCCGAAGAAGTGGGTTGTAGCCCACGAAAGCTTATGCTCTAATAAATTTTAGTCTCTAAGGTGCCACAAGTACTCCTGTTCTTTTTGCGGATACAGACTAACACGGCTGCTACTCTGAAATTTATCAAACCATGTTACTGTGGCTTATCTCATGCAGTTCCTCTTGCCTGTCTTTTTCATCTATTCTTGTTCAGTTTGCTTCCCTTTACACTAAAGATTTTGCTTGGGATTTTTTTTTGTTTTTAACCTCTGTATAGTTAAGTGAGTGGAAGTGGTGCCAGAGCAGCTCTCTGAACACTGCCCCTGCCTTTGTGAAGAGTACTGTGCAATCTCTTCCCTACCAGATGTGCTGCATTGCAGGGGGAAAGGCTTTACTCCCTTGCTGAAATGGCTTAACTGGTGTAACTTGCTGCAGAGCCAGAGACGCTCTGCTTCCATATCAGTAGCGGTTCTAGATCTGTATGCAGAGGTGACATACCATTTCTCCAGAAGTTTGGTTTATTTTCTGGGGAACATAAGACTGAACTCTTTGAACGATTGGGCTTGGATGCAAATTTCTGACTTTAAAATCTGAATTTTGAAATATTGGAGCAGAGACTAGAGCAAGTTAAACTGTTAAATCAAATGCTGTCTGAGATCTCAGCTGTAAGGAAGCACTATGCAGACAAGGTTGACCTGCTGCTGTCTCTATGCATGTGTCTAGAGCAGGAGACATTTTATTTCCATCCCCATTTTGGCCAGACTTCCTTGTGTGAGCTTGGGCAAATCACTTAACCTCTCTGCCTCAGTTCCTCCTTGTAAAGTGAGATTAATTAACGCCTCAGAGGGGCGTTAAGCAAAATTAAATATCTGTGTAGCACTTGCAAACAGTATGTGTTCTACTTATCAGGTAGCTGTTAGAGCATGCATGTTTGCTGTTGGAACTGAGGAGGGAATCAAAGAAAGGGAATGAGGAAAATAAGGACATAGTTGCAGAGACAAAGCTCGGAAAGCTTTGTAACTCTGACAGACTTACCATGTCCAACAGAAAACCTGTGAAGTAGGCTGGTTTTCCAGGAGGAGTGAAGATTGGCGGCAGTGCCTGGCTTGTGGGGGGATTGATAATAGAGAAACAAGGCTGTGTCCTCTAAGTCAGAAATTTGAATCTGGCTCAGTTTGACATTGCCAACACTCTTCGTATGGTAATTTTGTCAATCTGTATGAAATGAGATGCTGGGTCTTAGTCCAGTTCCCATTAGGCAAGTGTCTTCAGCATAATAGCTATCGCAATTTGGGGCAGTTGGTATTCTTAGTAGAGGCCAAAGATTGCATGAATTATAATTGTGGTCACTGTATGTATGTCTACACTGTGATTAGACACCCGCAACTGGCGTGTGCCAGCTGACTTGGGCTCCCAGGGCTTGGGTAGACCAGGTGTCGGCAACCTTTCAGAAGTGGTGTGCCAAGTCTTCATTAATTCACTGATATTTAAGGTTTCGCATGCCAGTAATACATTTTACATTTACAGGGGCCAGCGGACGGAACCCCAGACTGGTAGCAGGCTGAGCGGGCTGGTGGCCAGGACCCCGGCTGGCAGGGGCTGGTGGACGGAAACCCAGACTGGCAGCGGGCTGAGCAGCTCAGCTCGCTGCCGGCCTGGGGTTCCGGCTGCTGGCCCTGCTCAGCCCGCTGCTGGCCTGGATAGATGGAACCCCGGGCTGAGCAGGGCCGGCATCAGGGACGCCGGCAGCAGGGACCCCGGCTGGCAGGGGCCGGTGGATGGAACCCCAGACCGGTAGCAGAGTGCTACTGAAAATCTGCTTGCGTGCCGCCTTTGGCACACGTGCCATAGGTTGCCGACCCCTGGGCTAGTACCTCCCATCTCACAGGGTCCTGGAGCCCAAATATCTGTACTGCAGTTAACAGCCCCTTAGTGCAAGCCCGAGTCAGGTGGCACAGGCCAGCCATGGGTTTTTAATTGCAGTGTAGACATACCCTGTGGGTGGTGCCTTCAGGTTTAGGCAAGGCACATTGTGCAGGGCTGGCTTATCTGGCTATTGCTTGTGCTGTACGTGTTGCGTATCGCTTAAGGCTTCAGTCTTCAGGACATTCCAGCTGGAACCTCTTGCTTGGAAAACTTTTACTAAAAAGTTAGAGAAAGTAGTGGGGGAGGTAGGGCAGTTACTGGAAGGCTGAAGGAGAGGGTTAGGAAACCAGAGGTCATTAACTGGAAGGGCAGTTTATCAATTTATAATTGATCCATCCTTTTTATGTGTTTGTGCTTCAGACTGGGAGCTGGGGTCAGAGCTGCCAATTCTGGCTTCACATTAACTAGCTTGGCCTGCTCTGCACAGTCTTATCTCATTTACTGTTTTCCCAGCATCAGAACATAGACATGTAGGATTAAAACAAGCTTTCTTAAGGTGAGTGGTGACCTACATATCAGGCTCATAGTGAGGTGAGTGGGAGACACAGTATAAGAGGATGAAATGTGTTTGGTCAGACAGTGTTTAGCACAGATGCTTTCTAAATAATAAGCAGTGGGCTTGGTCTGTGCCCAGCTGCCTTCTGGCATTATCTGTCAGCTCTGCCATCTTCTACTCTTAACTTAGTGGTGATTAGTGTCTACCAGCTAATTGGTTTATTTCCCATTTTACAGATTGGGGGTGGTGGTGGGGAAACAGAGGCCGAGTGGTTTACCCAAGGTGTCAGTGAGTCAAAGCTGGTAATAAAAGCCAGATGTTTGGCTCTTAGTCCTTAATATTGCATCTGTTGCACGGCATACTACTTTATCTCAAGCTTTTTCAAATAGTCCTTTTTTTAAGCCTATTGAATAATTGGGATATATTATTTGGGAGAGTCCATGCTGGAACAGAATAATTTAAGGGGAACCAAATAAAAATGCTTCAGCTGCATAGGAGTTTTGCTTTCTCATGCTCTTTGGACAGGTGTGGAGGCTGTCCCAGAAAGCCAGGCTAGTGAACTCTGCCCCTGCCTTTGTGAAAAGAACTGTGCAATTTGGAGGCCTGTTTTGCTAGCATTGTTCTGCGGTCCCATGACCCATTTCTCTTCCCTTCCAGATGTGCTACGTTGCAGAGGGAGAGGCTTTGTTAATTCCCTGCCAAGCTGCCTGCCTTTGTGGCTTAGCTGGTGTAACTTACTGCAGTGCTAGTAGGAAAGAGGAGAGGCTGCATGTTGCTGATTGCAGCTCAAATCCCAGAAACTAAAGCTGAAAAAGATCTAGGGAGGAGGGTTGTTTCCCTTCCTTCCCCAGGTCAGTCACTCTGCTCTAAATCTTACCTTTCTGCAGATGGCCTAGGGATATTTTTTTTTTTTATTTATTTTTTTACGTCCTGGTGGAAAAGTGTTGTTTTGCTCAGAAGTATCATGCAGGCTGGTGAAATACAGGTCTTCTAGTCTGCTCAGCTGATCCACCGAACCCTGAGTGGGAAGCCTAACTTGGATTGCTTGCTGAGTCACGGTTGTCTTTCTTGCACAAGGTTATGGTTTATTAGTATGCGAGCTGCTTTGTTATGCACTGTATGTAACTCTGAGCTGAGGCTGTCAGTGCCTTTGCTTAGAGTTGCCAGAGGGGACACAGGTTCTGTGTTTTCTAAGGCAGTGTTGGACCATAAACAGGTAAGCTTGTATTATGCTGTATATCCTTGAGTCCACTGAGGGAGAATGTCAAGTGCACAGCTCTGTTGACTGACCATGCATGTGTTTGAGTGAGTTAAGGCTTTTGCAGCTTTGCAGCATTTGGTGCTTTCCTTCACCCCCACTCCTCATTCAGGAATCTTCTGCTTTATTAAAGTCAAGTTTTTGCTCTTCAGTCACTTAGTGTTGCTGAAATAACTGGATGATGAACTCTGGCTGTTTCCAAACAGGACTAGAAAAGTGAAGAGAACATTAGGAAGATCAGGTCTCTGGAGAGATGCCGTCTGATGTAACGGAAGCCTCTGAGGGGGTAGATGAGGCAGAGAATGTCCGCTATGAGGAAACAGAAGATGATGACAACGTCAGGTGAGTCCTGTCGGGGCCCTCCTGGCTAGTGAGAGTGGGGCTTTGTTACCTGGAACAACTTGTCTTCTAGAAGGGTATCCCTGCATGTGGGTCCCAGGCAGGAATGTGGTGCTTGCTGTCCCCTCTCTTCTCCCCCCCCCCCCCCACTTTCAGTAATGTGGGAACACTTTAATATTCATTCCACCCCCATTCAGGAGAGAAGGATGTCTGTAAATGGCTGAAGTGAAGGGCTAGTGATGAGGCTCTATTGGGATGTGAATAGATAATCCAGCTCATCTCCCTGGGGCCAGCACATTTATTTCCTTACAGTAAACTTTTTAGTGTGTTATCCCATCCAGTTTCAAATGATGAGTTAATAGGGTTTCTTCCACTTACTGTAAGATTCTTCCACAGCCTAATTGCTCTTTGCCAAGAAATAATTCCTTCTAGTCTGATTGAGATTTTCCTTTTCTTGTTTATTTTGGAGTGCAATAATCTATCCCTCCTGAATAACTGGGCAGTTCAAAAGTCTTGTCTTGTGCATTCCTGGGGTGAAGCAGCTGCAAAGCTGAACCCTTTCATTAAGGAACAAAGAGTCCTGTGGCACCTTTATAGACTAACAGATGTATTGGAGCATAAGCTTTCGTGGGTGACACCCATCTGTTAGTATATAAGGTGCCACAGGACTCTTAGTCTGGATCTGTAAAAAGCAACAAACACGGCTACCCCTCTGATACTTTCATTAAGGATCCACCAGGAGATGCTGTGACTTGATAAAGTGCATCTATTCACTTCACTAAAAACCCTCTAGTGAGATGAAAATGCAGCGCACGTCTATAACAAGGAGTATATTAACTCTTTTTGTTATGCACCAACAGTGTTTTCAGTAGGTACAACACCCACAGTCCCTGCCCCAGAGAGCTTAGTCTAAAAGATATAGATAAAATCAGATGCACTAGGAGACCCAGAAAGAGCCTTTCAGTCTCTCCCTTATTGAAGGTTGAGGTGGAGAGTGCATTTGAGTAATATTTGTGGGGCTACGTGGAGGAAATGGACCTTAAACTGGGATTTGAATGAGAGGCTTGGGACGTGGCATGGAACACTGGGATCGGGAGGCTGGTCCGTGTATTGGAAGCATGGAAGACCTAAAAGGAAGTGAATGTGGTGGTGAGGCTGGAATCATTGCTGGACTGAAGGGTGGGAGTGTGGTTTTTTGTTTTGTTTTGTTTTTAACTGCTCTATAGGAGATATTAGAGTGGATCAAAACTGACTTTAAAAATCAAATTTTTTGACTTAATTTAAATTTACTTTTCATTTGAAAAGTAAACCCATTTAACATTGGCAACCAGTGTTAAGGCTTAGACTGTAGTCTATTTAATTTATTTGATTTTAATAAATACAAAAACAATATTCAAGCAGTACATGTTTGCTGCTGAGCTTTTAAAGAAAATCAAGTTACAGAATTGGTGGAAGTCACTGGTTAAGCACCTGGAACCAGGTTTCTGCAGTGTGGTTGCAGCCATGTTGGTCCCAGGATATTAGAGACACAAGATGGATGAGGTAATAACTTTTTATTGGACCAGTGTCTGTTGGTGAAAGAGTCAAGCTGACACAGAGCTCTGTTTACTTTCCTCAACAGAAGTTGGTCTAATAAAAGACACTGCCTCACCCACCTTGTCTCTCTAAATGAGCTTTTGATGGCAGTAGGCTATTCTACAGATGCAAAGAATATTTTCTTAATTTCAGTTTATCCAACTAATTCATTCATTTTCATAAAGCCTTTGACAAGGCCCCTCACCAAAGCTCTTTAGCAAAGTAAGCTGTCATGGGATAAGAGGGAAGGTCCTTTCATGGAATGGTAACTGGTTAAAAGATAGGAAACAAAGGGTAGGAATAAATGTTCCGTTTTCAGAATGGAGAGCAGTAAATAGTGGTGTCCACCAGGGGTCTGTACTGGGACCAGTCCTATTCAACATATTCATAAATGATCTGGAAAAAGTGAGGTAGCAAAATTTGCAGATGATACAAAACTACTCAAGATAGTTACGTCCCAGGCAGATTGTGAAAAGCTACAAAAGGATCTCTCAAAACCGGGTGACTGGGCAACAAAATGGCAGATGACATTCAGTGTTGATAAATGCAAAGTAATGCACATTAGCAAACATAATCCCAACTCTACATATAAAATGATGGGGTCTAAATTAGCTGTTACAACTCAAAAAAGAGATTTTTTTTTTTTTGGAGTCATTGTGGATAGTTCTCTGAAAACATCCACTCAATGTGCAGCGGCAATTAAAGCGAACAGAATGTTGGGAATCATTAAGACAGGGATAAAAAATAAAACAGAAAATATATTGCCTCTGTATAAATCAATGGTATGCCCACATCTTGAATACTGTGTGCAAATGTGGTCGCCCCATCTCAAAAAGATATATTGGAATTGGAAAAGGTACAGAAAAAGGCAACAAAAATGATTAGGACATTGGAGCAGCTAATATGAAGAAAGATTAATAAGTCTGGGACTTTTCAGCTTGGAAAATGGATGACTATGGGGGGATATTCTAGAAGTCTATAAAATCATGACTGGTGTGAAGAAAGTAAATAAGGAAGTGTTATTTACTCCTTCTCATAACATAAGAATTAGGGGTCACCAAATGAAATTAATAGGCAGCAGGTTTGTTTGTTTTAAAGGGAAGTCCCTCCCTCCCCCCCCACAATGCACAGTCAACCTGTGGAACTCCTTGCCAGAGGATGTTGTGAAGGCCAAGACTATAACAGGGTTTAAAAAATAACTAGATAAATTCATGGAGGATAGGTCCATCAATGGGCAGGGATGGTGTCCCTAGTCTCTGTTTGCCAGAAGCTGGGAATGGGTGACTGGGGATGGATCACTTGATTACCTGTTCTGTTCATTCCTTCTGAAGCATCTGGCATTGGCCACTGTCAGAAGACAGAAACTAGAGCTATTTGTCGTAGTAAATTATTAAAATCTGCCATTTCGAGGCACTAGTACCAGAAACAAAAAAGTCCTGTGTCATTGGGAAGGAGGAGTTCCTGTTTCCTACATGTGATGGGTCACAAGCTGAGCGATCTTCGAGTTGGCACTAGTTTAGTCCTGAACTAGTGCCTTGTCCTGCATCATAGGCTAACTATGACAATTCCACAACTGGGAGTATGGAAAGCATTGAGGGCAGGTTGTTTTTTAACTGAAGCAGCTCAGAGGTTTGGAATGTTAATAGTCATGAGTGAGATTAGATTAACGGGCAGAGTGCAGTTGAGGCTGTCAAAGGTGCACCGCTAATCCAGTGATCACAGGGAGATCTCCACGCATGTTTTGAAGGCTGGGTTACTATTCTGAGATTACATTAGAAGCTCAGTTACGAACACCTCAGGAATGGAGATTGTTTGCAACTCTGAACAAAACATTGTGGTTCTTTCAAAAGTTTACAACTGAACATTGACAGCTTTGAGACTTTACTATGCAGAAGAAAAATGCTGCTTTTAACCATCTGAATTTAAATGAAACCAGCTCAGAAACAGTTTCCTTACCTGGTCAAATCTTTTTTTAGTGGTTTACATTTAACACAGTACTGTACTGTATTTGCTTTTCCCCCCTCCCCACCTCTGCTGCTGCCTGATTGCGTACTTCTGGTTCCAAACAAGGCGTTTGACCGGTCAGTTTGTAACTCTGGGGTTCTACTATACTCTAAAAATTCACAGTAGGGGAATTTGTGCCAAAAAGTCAGTTTTAATGACTCAATATTTGGATGTCTGAATGTGGTGAATGGACCATACCTGTTAGCCTCTCTAAAATGAATGAGACTCCTGCCAGTATTGCTGCCTGTCTCACACTCAAGGCACAACCAGACTGTGCTGGAGATGTGGATTCACACTACCCTAGCTCAGTAGTCTATTCAACATCTCTTATGAGCTGCTGTCACCTTTGTGCGTGACCTTATTCTCTTAGCATTGTCGGTAGGATTTCTATTGCATCTGGGGTAATCACTGATGATGATGACTTTGTGGGACAGTCCTGGGTTTGATGAGACTACCTGTTTCAGAGGCTAACATACTGGGACTGGATGTTAAAAGCAACCCAAAATATCAACAGGACAAGTGTAATGTCATCACGCTGTGGTGATTGTTCAGCATGTTTTGTATGGTGGTGTTTGTACTTCCATGCTGACAGTCTGATGATGTGATGGCACAGGCCTATTCCCAGAGACAGCATTTTAAGAGACCATACTAGTGGTGTCCAAAACCTCACTTATAGTGGGACCTTACAGCACAGGTTTATGTAGTATATTTCATGTAAACTGTATCCCTGAAGCTTAGGGGTGTGCACAAGAATAAAAATTTGGCTGATTTTTGGAGGGGCACTTCCTGTGTCCCCCATGGCCAGAGGAGCTGGCTCTCCTCCATCCCCTCTTCTCTCTCCTCCTCTCCACCCCCACATTTTGAGCCAGAGAATAATTCTGTCTTGAGTTGGATGTCAATTAGCACTAATTGACAAAAAGACACAGATGGCATCTTCCTGGAGCTTGCCATCAGCAAATAGGAATTCACAGTTTCTACCCAGTCTAATGCAGGTCTGGCCTGAAGCACAGATAGCTGCCTTGGTCCAATGTATGGGCCTGGCCCTGGCCTTGTGTAGTTTAAAAGTTGCTCTTAAGACCTACAGAATCTTCCTGGGATCCTTTGGGCATGTTCCCCATCTCATGCCCTATGTGAATTTCTGTTCTTCACAGTCCCACTGACCTCTCAGAGATGCTCAAGGAGGGGACCAAAGAGTCTCATGATCGTGCAGAGAACACTCAGTTTGTCAAAGACTTCCTGAAAGGACGGATCAAGAAGGAGCTCTTTAAGGTTTGCACTTTCTAGCTCTGTTTCCTTAACAGCATGTGAGATGAGAGATTGAGCTGTGGAGTTGGAAGCTGTATCCCAAATTGGAGACATGACATGTTGTTACAATGAGGGAAAGGATGGCCCAGTGGTTAGGGTACTAACTGGAGACTTGGGTTCAATTCCCTGCTCTGTCAGAAACTTCCTGGGTGACCTTGGGCAATTTGCTTAGCCTCTCTCCCTCAATTCCCAGTCTCTAAAATGGGGATAATACTTCCCTGCATCACTGTGAAGCTCTTTGAAATCTACTGATGCCAAGGGCTACATAAGAGCCAGGTAATATTATTAAATCACAATCAAAAAAATGTATTTTTATGTTCTGGGTGTGGATTTTTACTTGTCATGGGCAAACTAAATCAAACTAAACTGCTGGAAACCTGACTTGCCTAGTAGTGACACTGTGTGTAATATGTCAGGGAATCCAGCATGGTGTCTCACTCCCAGAGTTAGCAGTACCTTGTAGTGCTACAGAATTGGCGTAGTTAGCAATCTGGGTTGGGAGTCAGCTTAATGTTGCTCAGCAGCACCTTCTGCTGGCTGGTCTGGAAAACAATTAACGGAGAGCTAAAGCAATGTTTCTAAAACAGTGGGTCCCAACAGACTAAGGTGACCAGACAGCAAGTGTGAAAAATCGGGGCGGGGGGGGGAGGGAAGGGGAGTTAATAGGAGCCTATATAAGAAAAAGACCCCAAAATTGGGACTGTCCCTGTAAAATCAGGACATCTGGTCACACTACAACAGACCAGTGGGTTGCAAGAAGGTTCTAGATGGGTTGTAGGCCTGCTGCGGAGGGGAGGCCTCGGGAAGAGGTTGTAAAGTGAGCTCACCTCACATGCATCATCCAGCAGCAGCTCATGTCCCACGGGGCTGGGCCTGCCTCCCTGCTCTTGGTGTTTGTGACCTGGTGCACAGCATCGTAATTCCACTTGTTTGGCTCAGCCACCCCTCCATTGTCATGACTGCGTCTGGAAGCCCCTTAACGTCATGCCTCGGGTCTATAAATGCCAGTGCAGTTGAAATTGTCAGAAAGTATTGGGAATTATGTTAGCTATTTAAACTAAGGTGTTTTAATTGCCAGTCCTTTGTGGGCAGATCAGAGCATTCAGCATAGACGTATGAACATCATCTTTTGATCATAATGGTCTGCAAATCTAAATAGTGCCTTCCCTTAGAGGGGCTTAAAGCAGTAATGAATTAAGCTTCTCTACACCTTTTTGAAGTAGGATATGTTGTCACCATTTTACAGATAGCTATTGAGGCATAGGGGTTCAGAGACTTGTCTATGGTTATGCCTGGATGTGTCCCAAGCAAAGGGACTTCACCATTTCCTTTTAAGATTCCTTCACAGCCTAACAGATAATATGCTGGGAAAAGTGTGGTCTGTATGGAGTGTGGTTTATTGGGAGGAATGCATGGGTCTGTACATAACCTGTCTAAATACATCATTCTTTCTGGCAAGTGGTCTCTCACATATATTGTGTTTTTGTTCCTAGTTGGCTACTGTGGCACTTTACTACACATACTCTGCCCTGGAAGAGGAAATGGACTGCAACAAGGACCATCCTGCATTTGCCCCTTTGTACTTCCCTCTAGAGCTTCATCGGAAAGAGGCATTGGCTAAAGACATGGAGTATTTCTACGGGGAAAACTGGAAAGAGAAGATTCAGTGTTCAGAGGCAACTAGGTGTTACATAGACAGAATCCATCATGTTGGGCAGTATGAACCAGAACTGCTGGTAGCCCATGCCTACACACGGTACATGGGGGACCTGTCTGGGGGCCAGATACTCAAGAAGGTAGCCCAGAGGGCCTTGAAGCTGCCCAGTACTGGGGAAGGGATCCAGTTCTATGTGTTTGACAATATTTCCAATGCACAGCAGTTCAAGCAGTTCTACAGGGCCAGGATAAATGCCCTGGACTTGGACAAGAAAGCCAAGGAGAGGATTGTGGAGGAAGCCAATAAGGCATTTGAATTCAACATGCAGGTACCATGCATCCCCAAACTCTTGTAACTGCCTGTACTTAAGTAAGCTACATTGCTTTAATCTTCTGCCTGGTTTAGACGGAGGGTTAATGTTCCTGATAATGCAGGACTGATGGCGTTCGCTAAATCCAGGGGAAGGAGGAAAGAGTAGAGCTATAAGCCTTTTAAACAGGAAATGCAAACGGCATCTGATGTCTCTACTAAGGACACATAGAGCACACTACCATGCTAGGGCCCAAAACTTTGTTGGGGGGGGCCCCAGGAGTTATTGTAATGCCAATAATTAATACATGCTTAAGTACTCGGTAAGATAAGGGAAGAAACCAGGCCTCCTCCCATGGGGAAAACCCCACAAACTTATTTGAACCTATTCCTAACCTTTGGAGTGCCAAGGAAGCACTTAATTAGCCAAATGCATCATACACTCAGGGGCTTCCACACTCTGGCCATCTAAAGGCTGACTTGATGATTTAGCAGGGTCCTGAAGGCTGCTCTGTTTTTATATAAAACAGAGCAGACTGCAGCTATTTTACCTCTTTAACCTGAAGGTATAACCCAGAGACTAAACATTCTAGTATGCAGTGTGTCATCAGGACCACGCAACCTGTTTTGACTCCCTATCAATCAGATGGTAGAGTGCAAGAGTTTTGATGTACAGGTTCTACCTGATTTGGCCTCTATGCACTTAAGTATTGTTGTATTACTTTAGATGGAATATAAGGGCCAAAGGTGTTAACATGACCCAGTCACTGTCCAACATTAAATAGTATTAAACAAGGTTTGGGGTTTGATATATAGAGACCTCCGCCTACTTAGTATCATGGCAAACAGCCCACTAAATATCCTTTTACTTAAGATTAAAGAAAAGAGAGGAAAATGGCTAAAACATTTGAAATGTAAGGTATTAATTAAGGCTTTCATTTTAACAGCATCCCTTGTTCCCTTTCCCTTTGACTGGAGAGAGTTCTTAGAAGGAAAAAAAACCCTTGTTTGACAGTCTCTTAGGCAGTAATAACTGTCCTGTTGAGGGGGGGGGAGGAGAAGAGAAGAAGTTAGGCTGAAGCTGCTGCTGTTCAGCTGTCTCCAGTCCAGATGGTATTTGGGATTCAGCGGGAGCTGGTGGCAACATCCTCTAGGTTCCTCTCTGGCCTAGTCTGGTCAGGACAGGACATCTCGGGACTGGGATGACAAAGGCTTAGGGTCCCAGGAGATAGTGGGTGTGGCACCATGATGGTGAAGCTTGCTCAAGTAGCCAACTTACCCCCCTCCCCCCAAATCGTTCTTTAAAGACCCACAAAGGGCCTATCCCCTAATGGTTTTGCCCATCAACTGGGCCTAGTCTTTGACACATCTGTTTTGTTTCACTGATTTTCTGAATCCATGCTTGTTTACCAGGCATGATCTTAACACAGTCTTGATTTACATCATTAGGTCTTTTCATTTGGAGTAATTCAGTCTGCCCCCTCCCTTTCCCCTGCCTTTCATATCTTTTTCTTGTCAACACTCACTTCCTCCAGTTGAACTCACAATTAGGATAAATTTGTAGGCCCAATTATCCCAACAGCGCCCACCTACCCTGTTGAGCATGCTGGGTTGTACCTTCTACAAAGTTAAATGCAAACTATTTGAGCCTCCTCTCCAAGCTTCACACCAAGCAGCAGGATGTTTTTGTAGTAGTCTTGCCCTATTTGATTGTGTTCTTCCATGTCATATTGAGACCTTGGCTAAGTCTGTGTGAATCCCTACCTGACGCTTTCCCCTGTTGGCTGGAGTGTGAGAGCACAGAGGAGCACCAGTTATGATTTCATTCATTCCCAGTTCAGTTCTACCAAAAGTAGTTTCCCCCTTTTTAAAAAAACAAAACAAAAACCCTGGAATAAAACTATCCAAGTACTCTCTTGCCTTGTTCAAGCTTTGATGGCTGGGTTCAGAACATAGGGGACACAGGTCCCAGCAAGTGGTGCTGTAGTTCTCCTTAACTTTTTTGTTTTAGACTAAAATTCCCTCACACTCCAAGTTGGGAGGGGCTCTCTGCCAGCAGAAAAATCAAGGGGAATGATGAAGCTCAGCACTCTGTTTGGGGGTGTGTGCAAGGCAGGGGGAAACAGAAAATGTGTTCAGAGGGAGTAAAGGGAGCAGAACGAAGCTCGCAGGAATGTCTGCGGAGAGAATGGATTGGGAAAGGTGTTTTTCAGTCCAGAGTCTAAAGGGAAAGGAACAGCAAAGCCTGGTGGCCTCAACCCTTCTACAATACTCCAGGCTGTTTTGAGTTGCTAATACACTTCACTGACATCTCCCAATTTTTTCTCTAGACACTTGGGAGAGGCCTGGGAACACTGCTGGTGAAAGCAGTATTCTCATCTGTGCAGAGTAGAATTCCACCTTGCCCTGCAGTGTCTTACCTGGGACTTTGGCTTGTTTGATTCCTGTAACAGTAGCTCCCAGAACATGCTTGGTGCTGTGCAGGCATTTCACCTTCAGTGAAACCCTGTAAGATGAACAGGAAAGATCTCTTGAATCTCTTACTTGCAAACAGGGCAGAGTTCCAGGCTGTAACATTCCCATCGCCCAGCCAGCTCTGGAGAAATCAGTTTTAAACAGGGCTGTAAATGGAGCTGACCCCTCCAAACTGACATTTGCCCTCCTTGGGAGTACACAGGAGTGGAGATACCATGAATCTTGTTGCATATGTGGATTTCACGTGATGCACTAGAGAACAATCAGTGCTGTTTGTGACAGTCAGATGTTGGCACTTCTCCTATGTTTGTTTTTCAGGGGCCTGTAGGCACAGATGGTCCCCAGTAGGCATTTCAAGTTTTTTGTTTTTTTGGACTGCCCTGTATGTAAACATAATGGGGGGGAAGAAGAGCCAAGGTCCCCACATAATGCTGTGAACTGACCATGTGGGATGTGCCCTCTTGCTGGTGATCCCTGCTTGATGTTTCAGAAGGCAGGGAAATAACCCTAGATACTTGTTATGACTCTCACGGGAGGGTGGAGGATGGGATTTCTTCACAACCTCTAGGATTTAAGGATCCACTCGTTTCAGTACAAAAGGGGCAGGACCCTGTCCCTCCAGTTTCACAGGGCTCACGGAAAGTTTGTGTTGCTACCTCTGTTGCTGGAGGGAGTGCTGTCATGTAAAGGCCACACAAACCACAAGATTCACCTGCAACCTAGATAGCTGTTGCAGGTGCCAGCAAGTAAGAGGGGCCCATCCTATTTTACAGTGCTGCATGAAGCTGTTCTGTTTAATGAGTAACATTGCTGGAGCAAGCTGCACAGTAGCATTTCAACAGAGAACTCATGTTATTAGACAGCCTCAGAGTGCTTGGAGTTGCACACTTCATTTACTAAATATTGAACTAAAAATAAACCCTAGTACTCCGTTCAAGGGTTTTGTTCTAGTCTGAAAAGTTTACTGAAAATGGCACCCACTCGCCAAGTACGTCAGAGGTGGAAGAGAGAATTTAATTGTATCATTAGCCTTGCAGAGTAACCCTGCCCTGGGGGAGTGAGCTAGAGCAGTGGTTCTCGGCCTGTGGCCCCCTGGGAGGCTGTGAGCAGGTTTCAGGGGGACCACCAAGCAGGGCCAGCATTAGACTTGCTGGGGCCCAGGGCAGAAAGCCGAAGCCCTACTGCACGGGGCTGAAGCCTGAGGCCCTGAGCCCCACCACCCAGGGCTGAAGCTGAAGACTGAGCCACTTAGCTTTGTGGGCCCCTTGTGGCTTGGGTCCTGGGCAGTTGTGCTACTTGCTACCCCCTAGCGCTGGTCTTGGCTTTTATATGCAGAAAAACAGTTGTGGCCCAGGTGAGCCATGGAATTTTTATAGCATGTTGAGAGGGCCTCCTCAAAAAAGGTTGAGAACCCCTGAGCTAGAGTATACTGGTTTGGTTCTCCAACAAAATTCATAATTCAGCTGATGTATTCAAGGCAGGAGCCCAGCTTTAATACTTGAGCCTCAGACTGAGTTTGCAGGGCTGGCAGCTAGGAAAAAACAGCAAAGACTTTCAAAAGTGACTGTGGGTTGGTGTGGTGTGTGGGTTTTTTTTTTCTTTGGGGTGTCCAACTTTTGAGAAGATGGGTGATCAGCATATTCTGAAGACCCAGGCCCCTTTAAAATGTCAAGTTGGGCACCCAAATTACCAGTCCCTTCTGAAAACCTTGCTCAGCAGCTCTTGTTAGCTGAGTGAATTTGATCTGGAAACTGAGAATAATAAATGTGAGATGACACTTCAGATTCAAACTGCACTTAAGTGAAATTTACAAGAATGGCTGTGAAGTGCTGTTTGCTCTTGGTGACTCTCACTGAATCTTCACTTTCCCTGGCAGGTATTTGATGAACTGGACAAAATTGGTGCATTGTTAACAGAAGAAGCCCAGGATGGAGGGCTCCCAGTGCATGATGGAAAAGGAGACCTGCGCAAGTGCCCATACTATGCCACAAAACTAGGTAGTTTTTCTTTTATTACAAGTACATTAATCTGCATCTCTGGGGTAATACAGCTAACAGTGCTTTCTGCCCTTCCCTGCAGGCAAGGGGGACCCTGGCTGCCCCTATCACATTGGCATGGCCATGCTGAAGCAGCCCACCATGCAGTTTGTCCTTGCAGCTTGCATTGCCTTGGCTGCAGGCATTGCAACCTGGTACATGATGTGATGGATGGACACTAGATGGAGTTATCTCATGGTGACTCAAGAAGATGAACACACCCTTTTGGGACTGCTCCTCTGGTGGTGGTGGAGTTTTTAAATGCAAGATTTAAGTAAACAAACCAGAATCTGCAGTGAATGCCTAGGACTATTTGCATACAAATAACCCAAATACTGCATGGTACCACACCTAGTAATCTATATAATTACCTAGCAGGGTTCTGAGCTAGTAACTTAATGCAGAAATTGTAGTCTAGCTCCACAACTGCCACGTGGAGCCAAAATCTATAGTGACCTGGTACGGGTCTTAAATCAGGGAATGGCTTTAGCCAGCTATTGTCAAATGATCAGCTCTTCATATCCCTGACCAGGCTGGGGTTTTCTCCCCAGCTGCCTGATGGAGTTTTCTTTGCCCCTTCCAACATAGTATTGCTCCTCACATGCTGATCAAGCACTTAGCTTGTGACACTGGGACAGAGCATTCAGAGCTAGCTCAAATCAGGAATTGCACTTTGTCCTGGTGAAGGTGGTGGGGAATTCAAACTGCTCTGAAACCGCTCTTATCTCTGATGCTGTGGCACAGCGTCAGTTGCCCCAAAGGCAGAATAACTTGCTGCTCATGTTGCAAGGGCCATAGGCTCAAAACCAGTTTTATAAATTAGGGCCCTTTTGCCCTGGCATGTAGCAATTGCTGAGCAAATAGTTTCCCATGGGCTGGGGGAGCAAGTCCTTGTATATATTAAAGTTAACAGTTTACTTTTTCATGTAACTTATATTGTGATAGAGCCTTTGACCCAATAAAGTTTATACTCTGAAGGCTTCATAAGGGAGTCTTTCTTCATGCAGAGAGGAGTCCAGCCCCTGAGAACTTCATTGCAACTGGCCTTTACAGTCAGTTCTTCTCTGCAAGGATGGATGCAAGGTCGCACAGGCAGCATGAATTCACAGCACGGAATTCATTTAGGAGGCTCAGTTTAGGACTGGTAACCACTATGTGAAGTGTTGTGAAACCTTGACTTTCCACTCACTCCTTTTAACTGGCTTGCCAACTGTCATCTTCTTCTGGGCACTCTAGCCAGACTAGCTTTGATTTTTGCCTCCAAAACTATTCTATGTCTGATGGTATTAGAGTGACTGCAAGAGCTGGAATTGCTTACTTACATCATAGCTGTATGTAAAACTGACATTCTTTCCTGCCTGAGAACCTCAAAGGAAGTAGTTTGCCTTCTGCCCAACAGACACCTGGTCGTTCAAAAGTGCCGGCTGCTTTTATCACAAAGGAACAGATCTTCCCCCTAAACTGCAGTGTAGATGTTATTGGAGGAGCCCTGTCCAAGGGCTGGGTATGGTTTTGGAGGGATCTTCCAGCACATGAATTGTAACTGGTTAACTAAAGAAACCAAGCTTCCTTATGCTGCACAGGATGCAGATGAATATAGATTCTCCCCCCTCTTCTTGCATGCCCCCTCACCCCCCCCCCCCATAGCTTTAATAAGTAATTTTCTGCCTTTGTTCAGCTGAGATTGCTTGATGTATTATCCTCCAAAACGATGGGGCATAGCAGGATGAGGTCTCCTAAACCTTCACAGCAGGGGGTGGTGCTATCAAATGCACCATAGTAATGGTTATGCCATTGTATCTTTACACCATGCCCCCTGTGGGCGACCTGAATGCCTTTTGAGGAGTGGTGTCCAAACACAGCCAGGTCAGTGCTGTAAGGCAGAGGCCTTTCCCTGTAAACAGACTGATTCAGGATGAGCTCTCCCCACCCCTGCTGAGGAGAGGGAGTGGTGGTGGGAACACAGAGAGCCTATGGCTAGGGGAGAAGTACTCTCCCCTGCTGACAAAGCTCTATTCATCAGTAGCAGCACAAGTGTGTGGGGTGGGGGCACAGTGGCTGAGAGATGCTGAGTGGATTAGACCCAGAGCCTCAGTGAAATTGTGGGTTTCTTCTGCACAGGCTAACAAATCTTGCTGTCTATGGCAGGGGTAGACAACCTATAGCACATGTGCCAAAGGTGGCACATGAGCTGATTTTCAGTGGCACTCACACTGCCCGGGTCCTGGCCACCGGTCGGGGGGCTCTGCATTTTAATTTAATTTTAAATGAAACTTCTTAAACACTTTAAAAACCTTATTTACTTTACATACAATAGTTTAGAAGGTATCTTTCTATAAGTCTACAATATAGAACTAAAAACATTAACATGTATTACTGGCACACGAATCCTTAAATCAGAGTGAATAAATGAAGACTCGGCACAGCACTTCTGAAAGGTTGCCGACCCTTGGTCTATGGGGACAAAGTGGCTCGGGTGCGGACAAGGTGGGTTAATGCTTACTACTTTGCAAGTGCATCTTGAGGGACCCTGGCAGGGGCAGGTCCTGGTGTGGCTGATCATGCCACTCCCAAGGGGCTGGAGTGATTCCTGGCCCTGGGACCAGCCCTGGCTGTGCTGCCAGATTAGCCCAGCAGACACGGTCCCCTCTCAGCAAGGCCAGTGAGTGCAGCTGGGAGGCAGGGCTTGGGGGAAGGGGCGCCAGGCTGTGAAGGGGCAGGGAAGATATGTGTGTGTGTTGGTGCACTAGGGAGTGGGGTTCTGTGTGGTGGGGCTATGGGCAGGGGTGGTGTTGTGCAGAGTTCTATGCATTTGTTGGTGGGTCTTGGGGTGGTGGTGCTGGGAATAGTGGGTCCAGGGGTCCTCAGGCCCTAGGGAGTTGGGCAGGGGAGGCTGTGTGGTGTGGTATGGGCCTGCCCCCAAGAGGAAGGGGCATGCTGGGAGCACAGGGCCAGGCCGGCCACTGTGCATCTGGCAACTGTCAGTTTGTAAACAGTGCCCTTGCATTGGGTGAAGCAGGGCCACCCCTGCCATGCCCCTGTGCCTCTAGCTGGCCCCTCACTCCAGGGAACTGACCTCCCCCCACCGTGCTCCATTGCCTCCATGGGGGGCCTACAAAAGGTTAATCCAGCCCTGACAATGTACCCCAATTTAAGCACCAAAATCTGTATTTGTCCCAAATGACATGTGAACTGCAGCTGTCCTAAGCCTAAAACCTTACAATCCCTTTAGCAGCTGTGCTCCCTGGTGCTTAACTGCTTGTATCTCCCCTCTAACAGCTGTAGACCCCCCAGCTCCAGCCCTGTGCAGTCACTATAAAGGCAAAAGTGGCTGCTTGCATTTTTTGTGTAGCCTATCTCCTAGTGCCCAGTTGCTACTGGAGATGTATGTCTAGGACCATGGCTGCTGACCCCAGTCCACCATGGGCTGTGGCAGAAGATTGAGGGGGCTGGGTGTATTACCATTCACCAAGTGCAGTTTGTACAAAATGGGGACTCTACTCACAGGAGGAAACCTCCTTTCCATAGACTGCTGTAGCTTAGAGGAGGGGAGGGTTGGGACTATCAGTGACCTGGAGCTAAAAAAGCAGGGGTGGTTCAAACTCAGCCCCTCAAACAGCTGTTCATTCAGTGAGTTCTGCAGGCCTCTTCCAGGGAGGAGACCGAAAAGTCACACACAATACTACACTAGCTGGGATGGTAGTTAACTCATCCCTTGTAAGTGTTGTAGGAGCACCAGTGATCTGTATGCTCAAAAGGTCTGTTACACTTCTCTTCCCCTCCCCCCCCCTCCCCAGGTCTCCTCTTCCAATACCTGTGAAGTGGCTTTCCCCCTCCCTCCTGGAATGCTTGTGGAATGAATGGGCTGCTTGAACAGCTGGAAGATCAGAAGAGCTTCCAGGTAGACAAGGCATCTGGGACCCTAATTAGGCAGCACTCACACCCAGTGCATGGACACTGCCCGAGGTGGAGTGTGACGAACCAGATGCGGCCAAGTCATCTCTAGTCGCAGGCCATGGGGAGCAGGTCCTTAAAAGGGGAAGGGGCCATGTGCTCAGTAGTGCACTCACAAGCTTGTACCTCCTGTGAAGGCCCTTTGCCCAGACCGCCTGGCCCGTGGTTTGCAGCGTTGCATTCCATCGTGCCTCAGGAAGACTTACCTTCATCGCACCGTCCATTGCTGTGCTCTGGGACACTTACCTTGAAGAATCCTGACCTCTCCAGTGCTGTGCCTGTCCTGGGAGCGTGAGTATGCGAATGTGAGTGTGACACCCCCCCCCCACCCCTCTTCTTTTGAGCTTAGCTATCGGTATAATAAACATGCTGCTTTCTGCCAAATTCTGGTGGGTCATTAGTCCTCCCTAAGCTTACTAGCTGGCCCAATTTTGAGTAACAGTAAGCCTCAAGGCCCCTGAGCTAAAGCAGCCATTGCATGCTGAAGTCAGCTGTCTGTTTTCCAGCATCATAGCTGACACTACCACAGCTGTTAGCCAGGCTGTTAAATGTTTGAGTGAGGGAAGGCAGAGGATTGGCAGTTTCTCCAGGCCTGTAGCAGGGAGGGTGCTGTCCAGGCTAGGCTAGCAGGTGAAGCACACAGCCATCTAGCCTAGTCCCGTCCAGTTTAGAAAACAGCTAATTCTGCAGTGTTTGGTCAGGTGCTAGCAGTGGCAAATGTTCATCTCCCAAGTTGGACACCACCAGGTGCAGAAGCTCATTCAGGTTCTCTAGTGATAACTGCAGAAGAGGTCTTCATTCCTTTCGCAGAGGGGTGTTGGTTCAGGTCATGCTGCCAGGGCCACTGCTCTCCCACTAACATGCAGCATTTAACCTCAGTCTCAAGGGAAGCTACAGCCTTCAAAGACAGCCATCATTGAGCTACAGCATTCTCCACAACATCGTATAGCCATGAAGTATTGCCCAGCCTGTGCCTGACACCATGCTGGCCCATGTCAGAGGCTGGAATATTTCCCAGTGAAAGAACTGCCCCATTGTAAATCAGAGCATTAGATTCAATGAGTAATATATTGAATCAGTTTCCAACTGCTGGGATTTAGTCCAGTCTGTGCAGGATTGGTCCCAGCAGAGCACAGGCATAATCTCCTTGTTCAAGGAGAGTTTCAGAGGCCAGGTCTATGGATTTGGGCACACAGGACTCACTACAGAACTAAAAATAGCTATGTAGACATTTGTGCTCAGTCTGGCACTTCAGCTCTGAAGCTTAGGGAGTCGGGTGGGTTCCATGCCCCTGCTACTTACCCACTTCTTCATGACTGAGAAGTAATAGGCAGACATTCAGTAAGTTTTATTAGATTCCCTTTACAGCCCAGCATGTAGATGATCCACACCAGATAATTCATTGCTGCCAGAGTTTCCAAATAAATACTCACCCACTTATCACGTTTATTCTTGACAAGGTCTTTGTTGCATCTCAATCCCAGGTGCTGAAATTTTTTTTTATTCTTGCTAATCTCCAATAGCAGTGCTGTAGCTCATCTGTTCTCCACATATTAAATTTCACTTCCCTCATTTATTAGTGATTCTACTTTTCCCTTAGGTAGGATTTTATTTGCCCCTTCCACTTTAGGAGGGAGGAACGGATTTAAATCTAGTATGCATCAGTCAGTATTTGTCAATTTCTCCCTCCAACCAATATGCAACTTTCTCTGACATTTCAATTACCCGTTGCCCTTGTGTCAATTCAGAGATTATGAAGTATCAATATGATTTGATTTCAGAATGTGTAACCAATCTGTATTTCCGTATTCATTTGAGTGAGTTAGTGATAGGTTTTCAAAATGATCCCTGGAAGTGATCATTGATCTTATCCATCAAAACTCATACAGAAAAAGCTCCCCTTTCCAGCCTGCTCGCATGGGCGCTATTCTCACCAGGAAAGTTTCCTACCCTCTTCCCCCCCTCCCCAGAGTTCTGGTGAAAGCCCCTTGCCTTCTAATGAAGCCACTTTGACCTTTTCATGTTTTTAATCGGTTTTAACTTTTCCTCCCACTTCAATGTGGGAAGGGGTCCAATTTGCACATACAATTTGTGTGCCACATACAACTATTATTGATGCCCTAGAGGGAAGTCTTTGTTTTAGTCCCAGACAGCACTGCAAGCTTCCCCAATGCCAGTGCGCCTCAGGCATGACCTGGCAAGGCAAGGCAAGAATTTTCAGTTCTTGGTCTCCAACCAAGAAACTGTGCTGGCTGTGACCATGGAAATCTGTCTGCCAAGGCCTGGGCTGAAACCCACTGAACAACCATCAGGTCAATGCTGCCCTGGGCTGGCTTTGTGTGCCACATACCCCAGCCTGGAAAGACTGTCTCACTACCATTCCCTTGAGTCATCCAAATCTCAGAGAGCTTAAAGAAGAGCAGCACAGTGAGATCAGGGTCTGTCTTTTATTTATATACAAATATTATGTAAAAGCGCCAACAGTTTGCTTTTCTAAGTACAGAATAATTCACTCCTGACATCAAACAAAGCTGACACCTGAACCACAAGTCAGAACTCAACCCCAAAGGAGTTCATTTTAAGACTTCCAGTTGGTTTAAAATGTTTACTTGAATATACAGAGTACAAATACCCTTGCACTGGAGCAGTTTAAAATCAGGACCACGCTTTGGGCTGTGTTTCTTTAACCAATCAGCTTAAAGAACAAAATCAACCATTTCACATTCATGACCCGGAGGGCCAGAGCCCCCGCGTGTATACATCTGACCCAGTTTAATGAGGGGGGTGACAGACAACCAGAGAGAGAGCAGATGTTCACTGTGTTTTGATGGCATGCACTCAAGACACACAAACCAGAAAGGATTACATCAGCTGGAATAAACTGAAGTACAGAGCCACTGAAAAATGGAGATTCAGCAAAGGCTCCCTGAATAGCCTTGGGCTCAGCATCTCAATAACATCAGCTAGTTTTAACCCTCAAAATCTACATTTCCTCTTCCTAGTATAAAAAAGGAACCAGAACAGAACCACGTGCATAGAATAATTCATACCATACCCATTAGTGATGGACCTCTGGGCAGTGACTCTTCGTTTTCATGCAAAAACTGATTGGGCTTGATGGGTAGAGGATTCACATTTCCGGTAAGTTAGTTACGACCTGGTGGCCATTTAATAATAATATAGTTAAATTAAATTAAAAACAAGCCCCCCTACAGTGCTGCGCTGAGTTATCTACACACTTGGACGCACTGCCATTAGTGGGGAGTAATGAAATGTCGGGCCCTAGGTAGCACAGTGAAAAAGTGCATTGAGGGAGATTTATCAGTTTTTCTATCCCCCAAACATAGACATTAAACAAATGTGAACAGAACAAAATAAGAAGAAGGCATACGATGCAAACCTACACGTCTAGGGAGAGACCGGCACAGCCAGAAATAGCTAGAGCCATACACCTTCCCTTTCACTGCACTGCGTGGGTTCGATAGACGGGTGTTTCATTAGGGAGTGGGAGGGAGGCTGCCGGCATCGGCTAGAGCTAAGGGTGATGAAGGCGGACGAGTGTGGGGACTCCTCAGGCATCCAGACTGCATCCCCACCTCTTACTCCGATAGGGGAGTGCTCTTGACTGGAGACTGCCGACTTGGTGATGGATTTGGACAAGACATCCAGTGAGGTCACCAAGCCCACTGCACTTGTGATTGGCCACCAATGTGAACCCAGGACGCTGGTGACAAAGGCTAATAGCTACACCACTGAGTCCCAGGTAAAAGCTTAATAGAAAGTCAAGGCAAAGGAAATGCAGATGCACACACAGTTTCTATTATCTTACACTAGACAGCTCCAGCTCCAGCTCCAGCTAGTCCATGTGGGAGCTCGGAGCACAGAGGGCCCGAATCTCCTGAATTCCACTGAACGAATGGGAAAAAGATAAGGCCCATTTTTCTAGTTCTCTTCCCAAGCTCATTGTCCACTAGATTTGGGGGTGGGAGTGGGTGGGGAGCAGGGAAAAACTGCTACTTAATGCTGAGTTCCAGAGAGAACCAACCCTCGCCCCCTCCCGCAGGCTGAGCTTTCACATCCCTCAGTGACACAGGCTCTGTTCCCAATGCCAGAGGCATAAGGTGGGGTCTACAGCACCCAAAGGGTAAAAGTGGCTTCATGATTCCAGCAGACTCACGGCAGGAGCTACTGCTCCATTCCCCCTCCCTGACTTTGTAATGGAAGTTTCTCAAGACTACAACTGAGGATGGGAATGTCTAGTAGCTGCCAATTTCCGTACAGAACTAGTGGGTTAACGCCTGTACTCGCGCTGCAAGTAAAGGCCTGTCTCTTCATCTGTGCCTCAAGGTGGCAGATGCCCTCTGTAACCCACTGCCTCTGGGCTGCTGAGTGTAATCACCCTGGGGCTACAGGAGCCATTACACCCATGGAAGAGCCAGACCTAGGGAGATACAGCCAGGGACTGACACCTGAGGCTCCAAGATCCCAAAGCACTTCAAAAGAAACAGAAAACATCCCCTGGCCACCTGCAAACTAAACAGAGCCGCTGCTTCCCCATCTTCTTCAGGGCAAGGCTGAGCTGGCTGGGCGCCAAGGCAGGAAACAAACGTTAGCTTTGCTCAGCTGCATGGCACAGCCAGATGTAAAAGCACAACATACAGAACTGAACGAACACTGGCCCTAAAATAAAACCTTTCCTTTCACACCACGTAGTCCAGCAACATGCACCCCCCTTGTCGCTAGCCTACAGACAAAGCAGGGAAACTGAGCGAGTCTAGGCGTCCAAAGAAAGCGACCAGTCAGAAGCACTGCACTTCCTGCAGATAGGTCGCCCTTTCCTGGGGATGGACGGATGCGCTTGCTTTGAATCTGTGGTTTGTAGAGAACTGCAACAGTCAACTAAACTACAGGATCTGTCTGCTTTAAAGAGACAGAGCTGGTGAGCACAGGAGTACCCCAGCACCCCACAGTCTCTGTGGGAGCAGACGGGACATCTCGGCATATTCACAGCTTCTAGAGAAATAAGCGAGCTGCCTGCATGGAATGGAAGGAAAGCGCCCCCGTATTGCAATGGCTCAGTCTATCACTAATTGGGCAAGAGCCCATTGGAATGGCTGTCCCCGCATGCTGCCAGTTGAAGGATGTCTGCCTTACATCACTGTCTCCTTTAACAGTGGCTACCAACAGTGACTGATGGGGGGAGGGGGGTGCAGGAAGGTGAGGTAGGACAAAGCACCAGAGGTGGCTCTGACGGGCAGACATAATCCAGGAAGGGGAAGTCTCTGTGCAGTCTGATGCCTCATTTGCAATCCTAGTTCTAAACCCTCTGCAAACAGCCGTAAGGGTGAGAACAAGACGGGACAGCTGGAACGGCAAGGCGAGTGTTGCAGCTATTCAATCTCACAGCCTAGCCCAGCTACCTGTCAGAGCTCACATCTACACACCAGCTCTAGCTGTTCAGTGTGGGCCTACAGCTTCCTTGTCAGTGTGTGAGTACCGTCGCTCTACTACAGCTTTCTAAGCTCTTTAAAATGGAAGGGGAAATAAACACACACTACCAACGTAGGGCTAAGCAAAGGAGCATTCTGCATGTGTAGATCGGCGTGGAGGAGGGGGTGATGTCATTCCAGCAGGTGTGGCTCCCGGGGGTGCTGTTAGCACATGCGCTTGTACGTGTAGATGTAGGCTTTGCAGTTGGGACAAGTGTGGGTCACATCCTTGAAGTCGTCTATTAAACATGGAATCAAGCAGCAGCCCAGATCACATCTGGAAAAAGAGGGAGAGATCAAAGCCAGGTGAGCAGGGGCAGGGCATGGCAAGCACCATGGGGGCCTCTACTCCACCCCTCACAGCCTGGCCAACTAACTACACACACCCCAGAACAGGGACACTGCTGCCACCCCAGACACCCAGTAAAACCTGCTCCCACTGAACCCCAGTGGCTTCCTTGGTAAGTCCTAGCATCCCTTTGGAGCCTGGTACAGACACCTCCTCCCCTCCCCCTCCCACAGGCTAAGAAGAGCAAAGCCTTTTAAGGGTCCATATTTAAAGAACACAGCAAAACACCTGATTTAACATCACTCACAGCTGGATGGAAGCTCACACTTGGGAGCACAGGGACGCCCAGCAGGAAATTCCCCTTCCAGCTAAAAACCAGTCCCATCGCTCTGTAGAGAGATGCTCGCCATGACAGGAGCTTTCCTGACACCACAGTGAGTGCAGTGGGGGCAGCTTCCTGCTAGCACCAGAGCCGCTGGAGCAGCAGCTGTACTAGGGAGTGGCCAGAGCCCACCAGCAACTGGCCTCAAGCCCAGCTAAGATGGAAGGCGAGGCAAAGGGCTGGTGCAGAGCCACACAGGGACAATCACACACACACTGCAGCTTGGGGTCCCCGTGGCGCCTCACTACCTCCTGGTCCAATTTCCTCCTCCGCCAGCAGCAGGCAAGAGGGGCTTCAAGGCCCAGTCCTGTGTGGGGCTCTGTAGGGGATAAAGCCAGCTGGATGAGTAGCCAGTTAACGGAGAGGAGAGGTCAGTGCTACTTGGGCAAGTCCATTGCTTGCTCCTTTAGCTCTTCCCTCCCCCAATCCATCAGTGACCAGAGTGGAAGGCACTGGAGAATGGCAAAGTTCCTCCTCCTCCCGGCACGTACCCGACGAAGCAGCAGAAGAAGCCGAGGAGGAAGTTCATGAGCCCTATCTCATGTGTGATCGCGGTGGTGATGGCCTGCTGGCAGTGAGGACACACCGTCTGCACGGGGCTGCCCTGGAATATTTCTCCCTGCAGCACGGTGACCGTGGTTGCTGCCCCCGATGGTACAATGACAGTTGCTGTGTGGCCACCAGGAGAGGGGTAATGTCCTGCAGCCGGGTAATAGCCCATGGGAGGGTGAGGTCCTGGGGGTGGATAATAACCTGCCATTGATAAACACACACAGTGAGAGGTCTTGGCACATTAACAAGCGATTCCTATGCCGCATTTCTGAGCAGCGGGACTACGTTAGCACCCAGCTGCTCTGTGCTCCCCAGCTGGCTGGCTCTGTGGGCTCAGCACTGACAGTCAGTACACGGATTATGGTAGTGCCTAGGGCCAGCCAGGATTGGGGCCCCACTGAGTTGGGTACTGTACAACGAGTCTTAGTTATGTCGTACCCCAGCGAGTGCAACCAAGGACGCTGCAGCCCTGTAACTGCTAACCCAGCACATGGCTCTGCGCAGAGTGGGCACTGTGGAGAGAGGAACCGCACAGAGTCAGTCGCAGATTACCACCGACGCCTCTCTGGAAAGGCAGGCTGCAGGGGCCCGGGAGCTGAGGCTCCTTCCTTGGTGCTAGGAGACCCCTAGTGAACATCTCCTCTGCCCACAGCACAGAACGCAGCACCACAGCTCTGGGAGCTCCTGAGAGTACATAGCAGCCACTGTGTTTGCCTGCCTGGTCCTGACAGTAACTGGCACTGGCTCACGGGACACCAGAGCCTATCCTGCCATGCCACAGAGAGCAGCAACTGTGTATTCACTAGCAGGGCAGCTGGCATGGTGAGAAGCCCAGGCTGCTGTGGAGAGCAGGCAACAGCCCAGTCAGATTTCTGGGCTCCCCTCAGTGCACCAAGACAAGGCATCTGGAAGGGGCACATTCATAGGAGCTCCTGCTGAAAGCCATTCTCCACATTACCCAGCCCCTCCAGTACTCACCATGGGGCATGTAGGGCATAGAGCCATCTGCAGAAACGGGAGCGGGGATGTACCCTGGTTGCAGGGGTGGTTCATACGGGGGTGGCCCAAAATCTGAAGGGGGCACAGGCATCCCATGGGGCTGGACTCCAGCAGTGGAGACTCCGTCTGAAAGGAAAGGCAGAAGGCATGAAGGGTTAGCTGGACTGGAAGGAGGTCGCTGGGGAGAGTGGAGGGGTGAGGCAGCGAGTGGCAAAGCACAGCTGACCTGAGGCGTTCTAAGCCAGGCTGCAGTGGCAGCCAGGCCCCCAGCATATAGAGTGCAACATTAAAGGGGGCCTGGCAGAGACCAACCAGGTGAAGAAGACCAACTTAATATTGCAGTGAGGGCCACACCCACAACAGGGCAGTGCCAATGGGAAGAATCCAGCAAAACTGGAAACCCTGTGCTGTGCTAGAGGGAATCGGGAAGTATGTGTCTCAGCCAAGCAAGCTCTGCCAGAGAAACCCCAACATCTCCCCTTCCCAACTCGGGGGCTTTAACACCCACCGTGTTCAGGGAGCAACTCATCTCCAGTGAACATACTTCAGCAGGGGGCGCCCCTCCCTCCCAGCCAGTACTGGAATTCCCCCGCACAGGCAAAAGGTGCTGTGCCAATCCAGTTAAACCTAGAGCAGATCCCTGAGCACTGGGATTAAAGGCCCAAACTGTGGAAGGGGCATTAGCTGGAGACCAGCTGCATTTCGCTTGGGCACTGGCCTAACAGCCCCCTGCAGTTCCAGCCCACGTCTATAGCTCAGTGCCTCACTCCCTGCTCTGCGACCATCTGAGCCATGGCTGATGTTGGGAGGATAGTTATGAACTACAGTCATTCAGTCTGGCCAGCTGGGGGAGCAGCCAGGACGAGAGGGGGATGGGCAGGACCATTTGGGAGCTGAACTGGCCTGCCAATTACTCTCACACGACATCAGACTCTCCTGCATCTCCCCTCTGGCTGCAGCTGTGCCAGACAGGCAGGTTTCAGCCCCAGTCCTCCTTTGAGATCTCCACATCTAGCCAGGCTCTGAGATGGATGCGAACTGGGGACCATGGAGTCCCAAAATATATGCATCCACCCCAGGGGTGCACAGCAGGTCCCAGCAGGCCTCCACCAGCAGCTTGGCTCCTTTTGCTCTTAGAGCACTAGGATTTTAGACCTGCCACAGCCACGCTGCCTCAGACTAATGTGCTGTGTGCTGCATTGCGTCAGCCATGCCTGCAGAGGCATCCCGGTGCTGGGTGTCTCAAGGGCCTCCTTGGGCCCTGGGGAGCACCTGATCCATGCCCCAGTATAGACTGGCACTCGCTGCTCAAACCAAGCTGCAGAGTTACCGGGAAGCACAGCTCTCCCCCTCGCTCAACACAGGGGCAATGCCAGGGCACGGGCTGATACTCAAAGTGCAGTAAAGTCCCCCCAAAGCCGATTCACATCATTGCATTAAGGAGCTAAGAAATCCCACCCAGTTGCTACTAGCCATTCCTCTGATTTTTTGGGAGGTACAAAGAATGCTGAGCAGCCAGCCTGACTCCAGTGATCCTGGGGCCAAGCATCTTCAGAAAGGAATTCTGGGAGACTCGTGAGCAGCCAATCACTAGCCCTTTAAGGTAAAGGGCTCCTGGCATGCTGGGATTAATGCCCTCCTACCAGACAAGAGGTGCAGGCAAATGCACAGCCAGATGGGTTTGAGACAGGAGTTTGAGGAAGCATATCTTGGTACCTTTTCAGCAGGAGCAATGGGACCAGCTTGGGGCCCACCAAACCCCAAGTGGCCAGGAGAGCAGTGAGGAGGCAGTATGGAGAGAAATACAGAACTGGAACAATTCTCTGGCTGTTTCAGTTCATGAGGGGTCCTGTGGCTATAGAAACCTTCTACAAACCCCAAGGAACTGTGCTGCATGCTCATCAGTTATACAGCACCGTGCAGCGGTGGCAGGATTTTGGGCAGGGCCTAGGTGTGAGGGGAGAAAAAGGGAGGATGGGATGGGAGGAGCTGGTACTGTGAGAAGCAGGAGGGGAGAAGGCCCAGTGGGAGAGCTCAGGGACTTCGTTTTAGCCATGCTGGGTCTAAGGTGGCAGCGAGCCATTCGAGATGGGACACTGGAGAGACAGACAGAGAAACAAGACAGGACTGAAGATGAGAGGCAGATTTGTGAGGGGGTACAGTGGAGCCACAACAGCTGGTGAGATCATCCGGGGCAGGAGGAGGAGTCAAGGATGGATCCCCGAGAGACACCAGCTGAAAGGCAGGAGGTGGGAAAGCTCCCAAAGTTTGGGTCAGAACCCCCAGAAGAGCAGAGTTACTTGGAAGCCCAGAGAGACAGGCAGCAGGAGGGCAATCAACTGAGGCAGCAGCTGGGTCATGGAGCACAAGCAGAGGAGAGGAAGCGAGATTTGGCCAAGGGCCCTGGTGAGAGTGGTCTGCGTGGAGCCAGAGGCAGGGGCTCCTCTACAGAGAGTAGTGAACCTGCTTTGACTAAGTCTGTCACTTCTTGGGCGAGGACGAGAAATACACTGCTCAACTGGCCAATAGCTGAGTCACTGACTGGCAGGTTCAGGAGAGAGGCAGGCCCTGCCACGCTGGGCTAGGGTCTGGCCTGCACAAAGAGTCACTTGGCTGGGTGACCAGACCTCTTGGCGGTCTGGGATGGTTTTATGACAGCTTCTCCAGCTGCCCGCTGCATCACAGACCTCTCCTTGCCTCCCTGTTAGGGAGTAAAGGGTCTGAAATCGAGGTGGAGCAACATGCTGACTTCACTGCTGTAGACGCTCTGCATTGACCCCAGTGCACCCCACCCAGCAGTGTGTCTGTAAGAAGACCACCTGCCCCAGAGTTTCCCCTGCATCTGCCCTGCCCCCACTGCCATTGAGACTGGATCACAGCATAGCCAGGATGCCCCATCCTCTGCAACTTACCTGACATGGTGGGTGGGCCATTCTTCTCTTGTAGTAGCGGTGCAGAAGGTCCCCCTGGGTAGGGTGGGGGCGGGTCACTGGACATTGCTTACAGCTGGTCTGCAAGGAAAAGAATTACAGTACATACAAACTCATCACCCTTGGAAGTACAGAGGCATCCACCCCCCGCACACCCCCAGTGCAGCTCAATGCAGGCAGACAGGGAGAGCTTTAGGGGTTACTGACGGGAACCAGATTTTTCTGGAAGTGTCATTTTTGTGGGATCCTAATCCAGCACATCAACGGACACTCGCTGCAACCCTAACACCCTGGGCTATGATCTTGTCCTCATATCTCCTGAGCTAAGCAGCTCGAGCTGGGGCCAGAACACTCAGGAAACCCATGGTGCTGCAGGCAGCATGGCTGCTGATTCAGTGACCCTCGGCCCCTGGAGCCAGTGCTAAAATTAACCCAGCTCAGTGTTCAAGGTGCCATGCTGGAAGAGCTGAGCTTGCAGAGGGGATGCATAATAGTAGACTGTCCTAACCACTGCGGCATTTTTCATGAAAGGGAAAATATTAACCCAAGTGTCCAAATTTGATTTTAAGTAACTACATTCTACCGCCCTATATTCTCCTGCTGTTTCAATTGGATACATTATCCTTCTTCGGGTCCTACTTAAAAAGGCTATAGAGAGTTAAACAGCAGCTGTAGGTCACTGATGCAATTCCTGCATATATTTCCTAAATGCTTTGGGATTATTCAGGAGGGAAGCTGTTCTACAAAAGAGATCAGCAGCATCATTGTAGGATCAGAGCTAGAGGATGCACGTCTGAAATAAACAAAGGCCCTGAACTCTGGATCCACATTTCATTAAGGTTAGAATCAAAGCTTTGTCTTTTGTTAAAAAGAGCAACACCTAGGGGGCAAGAGCTGGAAGAAAAAGCCCTGAAGGAAATTAAATATTTGTTCCTAGAAGTACCTAGTCAGCTTCTAAGAAAGACTTGGGAAAAGGATCATCTTTAGTTTCCAAATAGTTTTACCTTTCTTCTCCCTAGAGCTGGGCATATCAGATGCCCTGATTCAGTCAAGAAAATGACAAAATTCTTGTCTAAATTCTGTAGGATGAAAGTCATGTTAATCTGATGAAGCTGTGTGAGGGGAAACACACACACACTTTATCAAATGAGCAAAATGATTTCCCCACACCCCAGAGGCGGATTTACAATAAAACATAGGGTGCCCTGGCATGGGCCCCCCAACGACAGGGGGCCCCAGGGCCGGGCAGCTGCAGGGGCAGAAGCTTGGTCCTGGGACTCCTGCTGCAGGCTCCACACCCACTGGCAGCCAAGCTCCCCACTCCCACTTCCTCCCAGCGCTTCCCCCGCCGCCGAATAGCTGTTTGCCAGCGCTCCGGTCGCTCCAGGATGGAGGGGAGGAGCAGGGCCGCAGCGCGCTCGGGGGAGGAGGCGGGGAAGAGGCGGGGGCAGAGCCTTGGGGAACGGGGTGGAATCAGGGCAGGGCAGAGCAAAGGCAGACCCCCCGCACTCCTCCTACACGTACCCCCCGGCCCCGTGCCATGAGTGGCTCAGGGCAGGGAGCACCCCCACAACTCCAGCCCACACCCCCTGTCCTGACTCCTGCATCCCCCTGCCCTCCCTGATTCCTGCACCCCCCCCATTCCCACCTGCACCACTCACACCAAGTGGGAGCTGCCCCAGATAAGTGCTCCACACCCCAATCTCCTGCCCCAACCCTGAGCCCCCTCCTGCATCTTGACTACTGGTCAGACCCTGCACCCCAACCTGTTCCTGCACCTTAACTGCCTCCCAGACACTGCACCCCCAGCCCTGAGCCCCCTCCCACACCCCAAGTCCTGCCCAGACCCCACACCCCAACATTTTTTCACTTTTTTTTAATAAAGCGCTCTTATCCAAAGCGCTTTACAATAGTTAGCTAACGGTACAAACAGTATTTGGAAAGGTAAGTGGTCCGCCGAGACCCCCAGCAATTTTCAAGTGGTCTATGGAAAAATAAGTTCGACTACAAAAATAATCAAGGTACCTCACTTTATTTTCATTTACTTCTTATTACTTATAGGAAGAAGAGGAAGAAAAAAAAGACTGAAAAACAGGGACGGGGGGGGGGAAGATGAGAAAGAATGTTCTTTTTCTTGGCTGGGTCCCAAGGAGGGGCCCCAAAAATGAAGCTGAGCACAGGACCCCACTAACTCTAAATCCGCCACTGCCACACCCCTTTCTGGATCTGTTTCTGTATACATGTGTGGAGAGTGGCACAGCTGCAGCAAAATAACTTTGTATCTGCACAAATCTCCATTCAGGCCAGTGGTTGTCCCCTCCCTGTGTGAATCAATAGGGAAGATGCATGGGCGGAAGGTCAGGATCCAGAAAGTCCTGGGTGTTTTATTTTGTACTTACTGGGAATGGCTTCTTTTCTGGATGTTTTAATGACTAAGAAAGCCCCCAGCAATGGAACATGCTATCTAAAGCCACACTCCTCATGGAGACAGTGCACGTGCCAGTGGGGAACCAGGGCTCTCAGGGTCAGGACATTCCTCGGCAGATTATAAACTCATCACAATTGGAGCCTACATTTTGTCTTTTCACTAGGAAGTTCAGTTCAGGTCATGCGGTCCCAGGCTGGTGTCAAGCACACTGGCAGTCACCTAGTCACCGCTGGGTAGGCATGTAGATTATAGATAACACTTTGTTGGGGGGCAAGAGCTGGGACTTGCCCTGGGGCTAGACTGAGACTGTGTGATAACAACAGAGTATTAATCATGGAGACCAAGCACTACCATACAGCCTTGTGATGATCATACACATTCCTACCAGTATTTCAAGACAGCTTTTCTACGTGGGTGAGGAATGCACTTCATATGGGAATCCATTTGGAAACTTCTCCCCCACCAGGATCTTTGCCTTGCTGCAGTCCGGACAACAGAGTCACTGGGAATGATCTGCTGAGCACCTCATGCTGAGGTAGGGCTCCTTAGTGGGAAGGGACAGGGAGAGGGAAAGGGGATGGGTATCAGTTTACCCGTAGGGCACTCATTTAGCAAAGCTTTAGATAAAGAGATCAAGAGGATGGCTTATACACAAGTTTATACAGCATTTCTTGCCCCTTGAGCAGTATTTCACAGTGATTGGCAAGGGGTAAGAAACACGGATTTCCCCTCCAAATAGAAGCACATAGATCTTGTGCATGCTGCAGCTTGTTTTTCAAAATAGCTATCTATTCCCTGGTACTCCAGCCCCCAGAAACAGAGTATTTTTTAGAGTCATTGTTAACCATTACTGGCTATTGGAGCAAACGGCACTGAAATGCAACAATAATAAAACAGCTCAGACTCTGCCAGCACAGACTTCACGGCATCACATCCAGTTCAAGGGCAATTTCATCCCCTTAGCCGAGCCCAGCACTGAAGGACTGGGATTCCGGACTCCCATTGCAGGAGAGAAGGGGAAGAGTGATTTGGAGATGCCCAGAACTGGGATGTAATTTTTGCCTGCTCTAAACCACGCGTCTGCTAAGTAAGGCGGATGCAGACAAGGCCTTGACATGAAAAATTAAACAAGGCAAGTACCTGAGTATGGACAAATCTATACAACAAACACTCGCCTTTCTCAAGAAACTTCAAACATGCAGCAAGTCTCCCCTGTAAAGCATTACACCCATTTCACAGAAAGCTAAATTGAGGCAGAGGGAGACTAACTTCCATCTGTTAAGACTTATAGCTCCTTTTGCCTGTTTAGTTTATTCTGCTCATATTTTTCCAATGACCTTCCCTGTTTCTTTTATACCAGATCATTCAAAGTGTAACCCAGTCAGAGAATTTTGTAGGAAACTGCAGAAAAATCTTACCACGTCATCACAATTCAATCATACATCACCCTCTTGTCTTACAAACTTTTAATCATCTGGGAATTTCTCATATCTCCAGGGGAGCAAGGGAATCCATCAAAGCCCAAATGTCTTCAGATGTCTCTATTTATTTACTTAAGCCAGATCTACACTACAGACCTATATCAGAATAACTCCATCACTCAGCAGTGTGAAAAATCCACACCCCTGAGTAACAGTTGTACTGACCTAACCACACGTGTAGACAGCACTACAGTGGTTCTCTCATCAGCACAGTAGCATCTTCACTAAAGCGCTACAGTGGCACAGCTGCACCAGTACACGAAGACAAGCCCTTAGATTTATGCTCTAGGGCACCCTTGACGTAATCTCAAAATGCATCGTAAATGCAGCGCTTGGGGAAAATCCATCAAACAATTAATCTTCGCCAATCTCCATTTTCAAATGCCTGAGGGAAAACAGTACTTATTTCAGAGTAGCTTAATCAATTTGCAGCATCTCTCTAGATCGTCATTCTATCAGAGTGACCTACAAAGAAGAAATTGGGTTTAAACCCTTTTTAGCTTAATTGAAATAACAGGAATATCAGGTCTGCTCTTCCCCATTTGTGCTTGGGATCTCCACGAGTGACTCACATATGGATTGAGAGCTCTCTCAGCACTGAATTGAAGAGGTATTAAATCCTTTAAGAGAGCTGTTTTGCCCCACAGAGTGAGAGTTAAATAAGTGATAAACAAAAGCATTACATTTTAAACACTGATCTTTTCACTAAAAGTCACTCCCCACTCTCAATTGCTCAGGTATCACTTACTTGATACATGTAATCTCAATTATCCTAATAGTTCACGACTCATCCAGATAGTCTTCCAGGGCAGACAAGACCTAAATGTCTTATGTGAAAACCCAGGGCGGGGGGAAATAGCCCAGGAGGCCTTCTTTATAAATCATAAAGCAGCGAGAGAGCACAAACCCACATTTTGTGTTTGACAGTCACCTTAAAGGCTCTACAGATTTTGGCAGGGTAGGGCAAGAATTAAATACAGTAGATTTTTAAATCCTAACTCTCAGTCCAGAGATTATCCTGGCCACAAGCCTCTCTCCTGTTTCTAGGGCTAATACACTTTTTTTCAGGGTGTGTGACAAACTTCTGCTCACTGGAAATAGGGAATAAGGACGCTTAAGGAATAACCCATCTTTTAAACACTCAGAGGGACTGACCCTTCAAGCAACCATTAAAACACCAACTGCTCACCCCTCTCTGCCTGTGGCTGCTAAATGCAACAAGTCAGGATGCTGCACAACAACATGTAAGTCAAGTTCATTCAGGATGTTAGGAGGGGAAAGAATGGGGTATCTCAGATGTGACAAAAACAAAGCCTTTGGCCCAGTGAAGAGCAGTGGTGAGGCATTCCCAAAGGGCAGGCAGTGGTGATACCAATCAGTCGAAGGGCTCATCTATATACAAAGTTTCACTGGTTTAACTCAAGGTGCTATTTTAAACTCATGCAGTTAAAGGGCTGCAAAAGGTATTTGGACACTATCAGTTTAAACTAGGCTTATTTCTGTTTAGCTTAAGTCTATTCTTAACTGATGGAAACGAAACTGAAATAAGCCCCCTTTTAAGCCAAAATAAGAGTGTCAATAAACTAGAGCAAATGTGTTTAGACAAAGCCTAAGGTGCTATAGGATCGAGGCAATGAGGTAGGACAGAGAGAGGATCTTCAGGGAACAGAGAAAAGGGACATACTAAACTATAGTCCCACAGGATCTGCCCATTCTAATAGACCAGGGGTCGCCAAACTGTGGCTCGCAAGCCACATGCGGCTCTTTTACCATTAAAGTTCGGCTTGCAGAGTCCCCCATGGACCCTATTGTCCACTTACCAGACTGGAGGTGGGGGGAGCTCAGGACTGCTGCCTTGCAGCAGGGTGGTGCAGTAGGGGCTTCTGCCCAGTGGGGAGGGGGGTCTCGGGGCTTCAGCCCTATAGGATGCACCTGCCAGGGCTCAGGGCTTCAGTAGGAGTGGGGCTGAAGCTCCAACCCCAGCTCCCGGCACGCGTGTCCCAGCTCTTGAACTTCTGAAGATTGCTGTATACGGCTTGGAGGGCCAGTAAGTTTGACCACCCCTGTAATAGGCAATGCGATTAAAGCGTTAGTTTCAAAGATTACGATGGCCCCAAGGGAGTGCTACGGTTTTCTGTGGGGGGGGTTTTTTTACACTTCATTTGAAGAATTTTATCCACATGGCTCCCTTTCAACAACTGAACCCCACTGCTGGGCACACCAGTGTGTCATGGAAAATAACCCCCTCCAACGATCGGTTTGGAAAAAACATGGTGGGCAGCAAGATAGCTCTTCTAAAATAATCAGAAGTGAAACAGATAATAAGGTTGGCAACTAAAATGTCATCATTAGGCTTCTGAATCACCATCCTCTTAAGAGGAACAGAGGCAGTTCACACCTTGCCAAGCTATTGTTTCAGGTTGTGATTTTGCAGACTCAGCAAGACAGCTGCACAACAGGTCAGGGTCAGAATGTTTTCTTTGCTACAAAAAGGGCTAAGAACTGAATTAGTTTGTAAATGAAAGTTTAAATTCTGTATAAACAAATGAGACCATCGAAGTACTCATCCCTTTTCCCATTGTAAGAATGTGCCCATAAAGAGAAACATGTAAAGGGCAAGAAATATCTGTACACACCTTGTTGTTTCTCTAAGGTGTATGCAGAAAGCCTGAAAGCTGCTAGCCCCCTAAAAAGAAGCTGCCGTTTTTCCTGCTTGTTTTTAACACTAGAAACATATGGCTTGTTCCACCCTGTTACTGCTGGAGGACTCTACGGCTGTCTGGAGAGCTAGTGGCTGGTGACACCACAAGATGCTGAAATCGAAGCTATAGGGGGAAGAGGGTATTTTTGTCAGACCGTTTAAAGCTCTATTTTTCCATTTGCTTTTTGTTAACAGCAAACTCAAAACACTGGCCAATCTGTTGGGAGCTGAATCTTTAACAATGGTATTTTCCCTCCACCTTCACAGGAGGGCTGACGGCCCTCTTGGAGGACTAGAGAAGAAAAACAGGGAAGGCAAAACTTGACACGCCTGACATTGCTAAGATTAAAAAAATAATCTGTCAGGTTTCATTTATACATCATGAAGCAGGAAAAAAGCCACGAACAATTTCCAAGCTCTTTGCAAGTCACTTTTAAGTAGCACCACACTGTTCAGTATGCCAGCCTTCAAGACAGATCAGGAGCTACACCCCCTTCTGGGGATCATTCAGCTGGAAGGCTAAAGCGGACATGCAAAGGAAACAAAATATGGGTTTGTGCCCTTTTTGCTCCTGATGTATTTGAGAAACAAAAAACTCAGGCCCTTCATGTTTGTTTTTGTTTGTTAAGCAGGGAGCATTCTGCTAGATTTTTCATTAGAAATTCAGATCTCGGCTAATGTGGCAAAACTAGGATTACAAGTCAGTATCATAAGCACCAAGGAAACAAAATGCAAGCCATTGAGATATTAATTGAATATCTGAATTAATTTAATATGAATTAAAATCACTTCCTAAATCTTGTTTGGTTTAAAATTCATTTTATTCAAACACCTGACAAACCCACAGAATTAAAACTCTGTTACAGATTTAGCATCCCAGGCCCTTCAATTAAGGACGGAGAATGCTTCCAATGTACATCTCTGGGCCCTACAAGATCTCCAGCACAGCAGAGAGCAAAAGGCTCAAGATTCCAGATACTGCTAAACAAGCAGAACCCTCCCACTTTTCCCCCAGCAAAAAACAGGGCACAGACCCAATTTTGAGTTTCTTTTACAGGTCTCTTTTCAGAAATGTGTAGCTTGTAAAGCTCTTTGGAATCCTTCAAGATCAAAGGCACTAAAGACATTAAATATATTTTACAAAGTATAAAACTAAAGCATGTTCTGCAGTCTGGGGAACATGCTGGGAAGCGAGGAAAAGAATAAATGACAACTGAACCTGACACCACACCTGGCTATGTCGTACTCTCCCTTTATCTCACCCAGGCACTTACATTGAGAGTACCTACTCACAAATGAACACTTGTTACCATATACTGGGCAAGACAGCAAAGGGGTGTGACTACAGTTTGCATGAGTAGTGGAAATTGTTAGAAATCCAGTTAGATCTAACGAAAGGTCAGTTATGTTTCTGAACTACTCTACTGTATTTTCCTGGGCACAGGCTGTGTGTATTTAGCATTATCCTCCAGGACCAGAACCACACCATGTTGAAAGAGCCAGCTCTACACCGGTACCCTCTTCCCAAAACACCTTGAAAAATAATTTGCCACTCACACCCTCCTGCCAGCTTCCAGCTGTAGAAATATTGCTGCTTCCAGGGTGGCAAGCTTCTTTGGTGCAGGGCTGGAGAGATCCGCTGGCAGAGCAGGACAAAAGCAACACACACACACACACAGAAAAACAACAACGTTCACCTTGGCAAATCCATCTAGGGTGACCAGACAGCAAGTGTGAAAAATCAGGACGGGGGTGGAGGGATAATAGGAGCCTATATAAGAAAAAGACCCAAAAATCTGGTCACCCTAAATCCATCCGAGTCAGACAGTAATGCTTCCCATCCCTGTTCTACAGCCTGCATTTCTCTGCAGGAAGATCTTGGGTTCCAGTCACCCCTGAGACACTCATTCTATCACATGACCCTGGGCAAGTCACTTGATCTTCCATGTGCCTCAGTTAACACAGCTTGAAAACTGAATAAGCAGTAGAAACCTCACTGAAAACCAGATGCTGCATCCAAGGCAAGATTCCCAGGGAAATAAATTACAAGCACAACGAAACAAACAGCATGCTGCTGTTACGGTTCACCTGCTCCTCGCCAGAAAAATCATATTTGTTTTTCCCCACCCAGCTCCCCAGCAAGGGAGATCAGGAAAAACTGCAAACAAATTCCCAACTAAAACAAAGGCCGATTCTCCCCCAGCATCCCTCAAAGGGTTACACTGTGGGAGGAGCACTCAGAAGGACCTGTGCTGTGCCATTTGTGCCTCCAGGTGGGCTGCTTTGATCATGCACAGTTTGTCTTCAGCATTGACAATGCCAGAGCCGAGTTAGCAGGAGATGGTTAACTTGAACATTTAAAACAAGCCTGCTTAAAAAAAAAAAAAAAAATTAAACAGCAAATTAGGCTGCAGCTCTTTGCTCTACACTTAAAACTAAAACCTTAACCAGAAACCAAACCCCAGCCTTGATACTGCTCAACGAGAGCACACAAGGACAGCTCAGGCATGTGTTCTACTTTGCACCATCAAAGCAGGTGCATTTGTTTCTTCAGACATTTTTCTAAGTATGACATGGAGACCCAGAGCACAACACACACTAGCATTAATCGTTGAGAAATTATTATCCCCACAATTACTTGCTGTCTTGCCCTGTGCGGACAGTGAGGTGGATTCAGAACACAAAGGACAGGCTGCAGTATTCTGGGTGTTATAGTGGATGTAATTAACTCACTTAAAATGAACAGCAGAACCCAAATCTTAATTCTTCTGTCCCTTACAAGTCTCTGCTCTAGAACGGCTCCAAAGCTAGAATGGCAGGGGTGCTGCAAGCCAGAACTGAGACACGTTGGCAGAGAAGTTTCCACGTCTCACTGTGGGCCCAATCCAATGCTCCATAAATTCAGTGGAAACTCTCCCCTTGATTTCAGTGGCAGTTGGATATGGCCCAATACCTGGATCTAATCTCTAGTCTAAAGTTTCATAAACCCCAAATCACATAATCTTGTCCAGAGCACTATAACTAATGTAGTCTAATAATCTGTCCGGCAGAAATCTGTGCTGGGCTTGTTACATTATTTTGTAGTTTAACATATTATTGAGTGAAATAAGATAAATGTTCCTATTTTAGATAAACTCTAAATGCAGCAATTCTGCAAAGAATTAGAAAGTTCATCACTGCATATACAAAGTGCTTCTCTTCCTATTTCTTCTGCTGGAATGTGTAGTTTAATAAGTTACTGTTTATTGCAATAAAATGTATCCCATGAAACAAGCAGGAAGGACAAGGCTGAGTTCATGACGCAGTTGGCTTGTTCACACTTGAAATGTTGCAGCCGCACCACTGTCGCGCTTCAGTGTAAAGTGTAGACACAATCTACGCTGACAGGAGGGGTCTCCCACTGGCATAGGAATTCTTCCATCGACCTAGCACTGTCTACATCGGGGATTAGATCGTTTTAACTACATCGCTCAGGGGTGTGGATTTTTCATTTTCTCTCTCTGCAGATATTCTTATCTTAGCACTAGGGAAGTTGTGCTTGCTTGCTATAAATGTCACGTAGCTGTTGTAACTGAAGACTTGTGAGAAATATCCTCTAAGTCATTTTGATTTTTCAGATTCCATGGTCATTTCTAGCAAGGATACATGGTCTTGCAGTTAAAACAGAAGCCTGGGAGTCAGGAGATGTGGGTTCTTTTCCCAACTCTGCCACAGACGGAGACACCATGGGCAGGTCACAGATGATCTGTACCTCAATTTCCCCATCTGCAAAATGACAACACTAACTCAGTGATGGTGTGAGGTTCAGTTAATATTTGCAAAGGGTCTGGAGATACTCAACCAAGGCTTATGGAAGATAAAACTTCCATCTAGAAGGTGGACTCCTGGCAATGAAAGACCTTAGATTTTGGATAGCATGCTAAGCTAGGCACAGCTTCAGGACACCTTCCTTGGGCTAACAGAGATGTGGGTGAGGCATAATCACTAAGGCAGTGTTCCAGAGAAAGACTCACTAAGGATGGTTCAATGATGAGGGCACTAGCCTAGGACTTGGGAAACCAGGGTTCAATTCCCTGCTCCACTTCCTTTGTGACCTTGGGCCTCTCTGTGGCTCAGTTCCCCATCTGTAAAATGGGATAACAGCCCTGCCCTACTTCACAGAGGTGTTGCAAGCAAGCATTAAAGATTGTGAGGTGCTCAGATACAATGGTAAGTACCTAAGACAGAGAAACTGAATCCCAATTAAGCAGACCCTGAAGCCTTGGAGGAGGTTGCTTACTTCTCACCAGATGCTGCATGGGTTTTGTGGAGTTGTCTACCAGGAGGATAAAGATGGGGGGAAAAGGATGAATCAGAAGCTGAAAGCCCCATGGCTCCCACTCAGGCAGATCAACTTAATAAGCTGTGGGCCATGAGATGATGCTAAGTGAAAAAGTGACACACCGACCCTGCTAGAGGTATCTCCACTGGAGGGAACTTCTAGAATCATAGAAATGTAGGGCTGGAAGGGACCTTGAGAGTCATCTAGTCCAGCCCCCTGTGCTGAGGCAGGACCAAATAATCTAGACCATCCTGGACAGGTTTGTTCGAGTTGTTCTTAGAAACCTTCAATAATGGGGATTCCACAACCTCCTTTGGAAGCTTATTCCAGAGCTCAACTACCCTAATAGCTAGAAACTTTCCCCTAATATCTAACCTAGACCTCCCCTGCTACAGATTAAGCCCTTTATTTCTTGTTTTACCTTCAGTGGACATGGAAAATAATTGAACACTGTCCTCTTTATAACAGACTTTAACATGTCACGCTGTCTGGAGTGGCTCACGACCGTGAGTGCCTACCTCAGGGCAGACGGTCAGTAACAGGGCAGACACCCTGGTGGTTTGTTCTATAATTAGATTCATCAAGCCAATAACAAACGTGAACCCCTGGATCACTATAACAGTCTTACCATGGAGTCACAGACAGTCTCCTGAGACTCTCCAGTTTATCCGGCCACCCAGACAAACTGGACTCAGTGATCAATGGTCACTTACGCCAAAAAAAAAAAAAAAAAAAAAATCACACCACATTCAGGTGGCTTCCAGTCACTTACCCCCCAGATCAGTTGGTACCCTAGATCTTATGCCAAAGACAATGTTTGTAGCCAATCCTGTAATAAACTATCCATAGATTTATTCACTAGGAAAAAGAAATAAGACAGTTATTTGCCGGTTAAAGCAAGCAAATATAGACACACAAATGAGTTATCATCTAAGTCCTAAGAGTGACAGAGTGATCTGACAGTTAAAAGTGTCTTTCAGGGCAGACACAGAAGGTAGCCCCTGCAGATCTCTGGCTTCAATTTAGAGTCTCTGGTCAAACAGCCAAAAAGATGAAGTTCCTTGTCAGGGATTTTTATTCCCTTCCCCCCAGAATTCAAGATGATGGACAAGTTCATGTGCACATCTCCTCTTCATGCAGGTGTGGGGAGAAGCAATCAACAAAGTCTTTTGTCCTCTGATGTTCCACAATGGTTTGTCTGGTGTCTATGGGCCTTCTTTTGCTGGGCAGGAGATAACACCTCCTGTGTTTTGCACTGGGTAATGTTTCTCTCCGGACTGTGGGGATTGATAATAGTTGCAGAGCAAACACTTAACTACCTTATAACAGGGGACGTAGATATTAGAAGTGAGATTAATGCCCGCAGCAACATACAAGCATTTCATAGAGTCTAAATACATTCTTATAAGACTAATATCTATTTTGAGCAAAATGAACACAGGTAACCTGGCCAGGTCTCCAGCTATGACACCATCAGTCCTTAGCTAATGCCCAAATGGCTTAGGCAAGAGCTGGCATCTGGTCTACCAGTGTTGTAACATATTTGAAGACTGCTATTGGGTCCCCCTTCCGTCTTCTTTCCTCAAGGCTAATCATCTCCAATTTTTTTAACCTTTCCTCATAGGTCAGGTTTTCTAAACCTTTTATCCTTTTTGTTGCTCTCCTCTGGACTCTCTCCAGTTTGTCCACATCTTTCCTAAAGTGTGGCACCCAGAATTGGACACAGTACTCCAGCTGAGGCCTCACCAGTGCCAAGTAGAGCAGTACAATTACCTCTCGTGTCGTCCATACAGCCAGCATGGGATTAGCCTTTTGCACAACTGCCTCACATTGTTCACTCATGTTCCATTTGTGAACCACTATAACCCCCAGATCCTTTTCAGCAATACTACCACCTGGACAGTGATTCCCCATTTTGTAGCTGTGCCTTTGTTTTTTGCTTCCTAAGGGTATGTCTATACTTAAGCGGTAGTTCAACAGCTGGCAATCGAACTTCCGGGTTCGATTTATCGCGTCTGGTCTGGACGCGATAAATCGATCCCGGAAGTGCTCGCCGTCGACTGCGGTACTCCAGCTCGGCGAGCGGAGTACCGCGGAGTCGACGAGGGAGCCTGCCTGCCGCGTGTGGACCGCGTCTGAATCGCGGTAAGTTCGAACTAAGGTATGTCGACTTCAGCTACGTTATTCATGTAGCTGAAGTTGTGTACCTTAGTTCGAATTGGGGGGTTAGTGTAGACCAGGCCTTAGTGAAGTACTTTGCACTTGCTGTACTGCTGGCTTGTGTGCTGCATCAAACACTACTTACTGCCCACAGGATGTAATTAGATCTTCCTGCATTCACAAGGTAGGGAACACAACAGATGATGCAGGCTTATTCTTAAATGCAGAGACACTGGAATGACCCATGCTTCTAGCAGCTCCTCACCAGAACAGGGATTTAGTTCCTTTTAACAGTTTGGTGGTAGCGGTCACATTGTATTTTGCTCCTCACTAAGCCCCCTCAAAATTTAGCTCAGGATTAACATAGGGACACATTGGGAAGGTCCCAGATCACACATGGGGTAACTCATTGTGATACCCTGAAAAATGTTAGGGGTGCCCATCGCTAAGTCTACTCTGCCAGCTTGTGGTGCGCCTTACCCCTGCACATTTCTGGGTGCTACAGACATATCGCTACACGTGTTCATACACACCAGGAGCACACATAGGCACTGTTGCATATAACAGCAGCTAACAGAACTCCCCAGCTAAGCGGATATGTTTGGGGAGATGGCTCTAAGAGGGGCAGTAGTGAGAGCACCAATCTTTCACCTCTGGAAGCCGGAAGCCAGTTTAGATCACAAGTGTTTGGGAAGTGCTCAGTGTAGCCACTAGGGAAGGTTCGGTTACATCACAAAAACAAGGCTCTAGTTCCGTTCTGGAGGAGAGACTTTCTTGTTCACACGTTAGAATTTCACATGTGTAAGTGTGTGGGAAGTACTAGGCTCTTTGCCTTCCCCTAATGCCCCTCTTCTCTGCCAGTTCACCACCCCCAACTCGGCGTTCTTTTCACCTTCACCAATTCACTACTCATCCCTCTGTGGTTAGGAAGAAAGGAGGGTGTGACGTTCCCCTCTGGTGTTGTCTGGATGGGTGATCCGCTAGGTGACTCTAATCCTTGACTCTGGGAGCCAGCCTTACCCTGCTCTGCTGTGAGAACCCCCACTCCTGGGCTATTCACACACAGCCTCTAGCATGTAAGCTGCTCCCAGCTACGTGCAACCGAATGACACTAGCCAATATCTCCGGTCCCAGACACAACCCTAGGAACCTCCGTCTTGCAGTATCCAGTTATGCCCGCTGGATGCTGCAAGCTTATATGAGTTCGTCAAGTTAACAAATAAATTGATATGTACCAGGCTTGTTATCCCAAGGGGAGCCTCTGACATGCTTCAAACCAAACACATTGCTTCAGGTAGAATAGACAAACAGATTTATTAACTATAAAGATAGATTTTAAGTGATTATAAATCAAAGCATCAGTCAGATTTGGTCAAATGAAATACAGTAAAAGCAAAACACATTCTAAGCTGATCTTAAACACTTTCAATGTCCTTACAAACTTAGATACTTCTCACCCCAGGCTGGCTGGTTGCTCTTCAGTCAGGATCTCCCCTTTGATCAGCGTTTCAGTCGCTTGGTGTGGTGTCTGTAGATGTAGGTGGAAGAGAGAGGGAGAGCATGGCAAATGTCTCTCTCTTTTATCATGTCCTGTCTTCCCTCTTGGCTTTGCCCCCCCACCTTCAGAGTCAGGTGAGCATTATCCCATCGCAGTTCCAAACTGAGCAAGGGAAGGGGGGTGACTCCCTCGAGAGTCTAACAGATTCTTTTGTTGCTGCCTAGGCCAGCGTCCATTGTTCCTGTGAGGCTGGGCTGGGTTTGTCCCATCCATGGCCTGTTGAGGTGTGAACTGCCCCTCTGCTTCTGGAGAGTTTTTGTCTGGGCTTGCTTTAAGCCATGAGGATACATTTTCAGCCTCATAACCGTATACATGAAATTATAACCTATAACATGACTATAACATCACTATAGCAACAATGCTCAGTACATCATGAGCCTTCCAAAGACACCCAACATGACAATCATTTTACAAGGACGAACATGGGGGTGCTGGGTGTTCCCCCGACGTACAGAGGTCTCTTGGCCTTCGCATGAATTAGTCTTTCAGGGAGAGGACAACTTATCTGCTAGGCCACTTCCTTCTCCCTGCTCCTAACTGCACTGTCTCCCTTATGAGAGCAGGGCTAGAGCAGCAGGTCACCTCCACAAGTGAGATGAATGGCAGTGAGGCCTCAAGACCCTGCCCAGACCTCCCGGCAGCCACTCGGCAGATGCCAAGAAGAGGCACAGCCTGGACATGGTTGGCCTGGTCCTGTAGAGTGATACATCAAACAGGATCAAAGAAAGTGTAGGATGAGGTGAAAAAGTGTATGATCTCCACAAACACATGTTTAACAAAGTCACGCCTTCATTTGACATAATTGGTGCTCAATAAGCAGGGCATTGAAGAGATGTTGTAAGTCAAGACTTCAAGGTTCATTGACAGATCTGGGATAGGGAGCTCATGCAGTATTTACCAGCATTAGACTAAGCCAAGTCTGTTACAGCAACAAATAACGTTCACCCAAAGATCTCAAAATACCTTACAAGGGAACGCAAGTATTATCCCCATTTTACTGTGGGAAAACAGAGGAGGGAGGGATGGATCACTTGATGATTACCTGTTCTGTTCATTCCCTCTGAAGCACCTGGCACTGGCCACTGTCAGAAGACAAGATACTGGGCTAGATCGACTTTTGGTTTGACCCAGTATGTCTGTTTTATGTTCTTAAGGAAGGTTAAGTGACTTACCTAAGATCATTCCATGAGCAGGTGGGAGAGTCAGGACTAAACTCAGCTCTCCTGACCTCCAGTCCCAAGCCTGTACCACTAGACCATATTATTTCCCCCTTCTCTGTGTGACACTTTCATAGATACCAAAATTCAAAAGAAAAATATTTTCTGATTGCAAAAGGATGCAGACTTTTGATTATAAGCTCTTTTGAATCCCACCCAAGTCAGGGCATATCCTACAGCAAGCCCTACAAGACCTTGGACTAACATCACCTTCCGGTCGCAGCATTTCAAAGAGCCCAGCAGGTAATCTGGAGTGACTGAATCACAGAGAGACACAGGCTTGGCCTCTATCCCCTTCCCCCCTCCAAAACGACACTGATCCAAATTATTACACTGGCCCACCAGTGCAAGTTTCTCTCGTGTAGACAGGCCTGCTGGGAAGGCATTACAAATCTGTGAAAGTGTTCCCTAGTGCTGTTTGAAACAGTAGTACATTAAAGCACACTAGGGAATATTACAAAGAAATTACACATGACAGCACATACTGTACAAAAAGAAAGCCCACCCAAAAACCCTGATTTTGGACATCTACATAAAACTCAAAAATTGTTAAAAATAAACCCTGAAAAATGAAATTAAAAAACCCTGAAAAACAGAAGGCCTACTTATGATGAATGTTTTATGGGAAGCTAGGAACACTTGAGACAGATCCTTGGGAATACAATAGTTTGATCTCTACTCTTGCACTGTTTCATTTGTCAATAATTTGACAAAATTGGGAACTTTGTGGAATCTGCTAAGGCCCTCTCCAACAGGGATGCCAACTGCCACTGCCAAGGAAGAAATCAGGAGTACTAATCCCCTATCTGTCATTAAGTTAGTAAAAAGGACCATCATCACAAGAGATCCTGTAGGAGAGAAACATATTATCCATTTCTTAGTCAAGGTTGAATAAAGCTTTCCTACACAGAGAAATTCAGCGTCCTGTAGGGTGTTGGACAAAGTTACCCATTCTAGTTCTGCCTCCCCTCACCTGACAAAGAGAGCATTAATAAGGGGCTACCTGAGTACAAGCACTAACCTCTATCTGGAGTGGAAGGAACACCTTCTGCCAGCCAAATCAGGACTTGGTGAGAGATTTCCCCACGCCTAAACTTTGTGTGATTCTAATTCCCCCTCCTCTCCTTTTTGTCAGTGTAAATTAAAACATCACTGTTTGGGCAGGGTAAATGTATTATTGGCGACCAAGTTTCGAAAAGTCTAAAGCTTTCAAGACTAGCCACTCCTTCATGAGATTGATACCAAGTGCCACGGCTGTGAAACCCCTCTTTCTGCCTTTTCCATGAGAGCACACCTTCAGCCAGTTTAGAATCGAACCCCCATCAGTCTAATGCATCTTACAGCGTCTCTTACCAACCTGCATGAATTGGTGTAGCCTGAAACAACTGCTAAAGGATTTCAACTTATGTCAATCATACTTTGAAGCAGAGTGTTTCAAAGGAATCTCTCAACTCTCAAAGGACAAATGTGTTCAGATGGCATCTCCAAAGAGGAATTGTAACAAATCTAGTGAAATATTTTCCCTTTACACTCTGCCTCCCTTTCCCATCCACAAAAAGCCCTACCTTAAAAGCAACATTTAGGGTTAGCCTCAAAATCCCATACACCAATAAATTGAGAGTCAAGGAATCTTACTCCATCCTTAACTTACACCATCATATCAATGGCACCACATAGAGGTGGAAAAAAAAAATCTGTGTTCTTTCCTGGACCTTTTGAGGTGGATGAAGATGGAATCTACAGTTTAGAGAATACTTCTCTGATTTTTGTTAGTAGAAATGGCAGGCAGCTCAGGTCCTGCCTTCTCGCACAGTACTGGCAGAGTTTGGCAAGATTTTTGGAGGACCAAGATGACTGAAAGCCAACTTGCAGCTCTCTCCAACTTCAGGGAGAGTACTTTGAGCCTTCAGAAAACTTGCTCTGTTTAAAAAGAGGCGCTCTCAGTTTATCATAAGGTAGCAATAAAGGCACAAACTGTGTTTTAAAGATTAATGGCAAACAATAACTATATGCAAACCAGGCTATCAGCTGTCAGATAGGATCCCATTTGGCTGACGTAAGGATGCAGCTGGAAGCTTCAACTCTGAATTTAGTTTTTGCGGGTTCACAGCTACTATTTAAACAGATTGTAATATATAAAAATGTGTACTGCAAATGTGACACAAATGGATGTAGCATCTCATCAAATAATTTATTCTCAAAGGGGCTAATTTACTCCTGTACTGGAACATTTATAGCACTTCCTTGGCTAGGAAGGTTTTTAGTTTGGTTGGCTAAACAACATGGCATATCCAAAAACATGGAGGGGATTCTTAACAGAACACTGCACTCTGTGTTCCAAGCCCTGTCCTACTTTTGTTAGTCTAATGGCTATTGGTAACCCCAGTTTTTGAGAAAATATACGATGCATCAAGATTCTATAAAAAGCAGCAATTATTTCAAGTCAGGGGCTGCAATACCTCAAGAGTCTTGATAAATGTAGTTTTGTTCTTGATACAATGTTATCTTAATCTGTCTCTGCTTGTGTCTAATACAAATTAACTTCAAACTGCCCCATCAACAAGTGAGGGGAGACAGCATGATCGGCCCGGCATGTGCCACTTGTCACTGGTAAGCAAGCCTCTTCCAGCCAGTGATGCAGTAAGTTGATGGAGTCCCAGAAGAAGCTCAATAGCTCTCCACTATGAGAAGATGCATCACGCAGCACAAGGTGTTTCAAAGAGAACATAAAAAGAATCCCTGAAGCCCCCTCCCACACACACATTTTTAAAAAAATTACAGAGGCTGTTTCTAACTAAGGAAGCCATCGAAAGGGTTCACACTATCTCCCCAATTGTGAAGTTATATAGAAAGAAGTAGGCTCCCAAAATGATCCTTATCCATTAGCTTAAAATGGGACAGCATTTTCCTCTAGTCCTGTGGTCAAAACTTGCAGTGTTTCTGCAATGCTGAGATGGTACAATACAATGTTGTGATGCACTGTGGGATTGTCTACAACCCTCACAATTTTGTCTTGCATGGCAGATCAGTGAAAACCCAAGCCTGACAGCAACCCGAGAATTAGAGGGATACAGTCAAGGCTTTAAAAAAGTATTATAATATACATATGGATAGGTGCAACAGTGTCAGAGAAAGATGATTACTTCAGACTCTAAAAGAGTTCCAAGCAGCGGTACTGTTTGTAACACAGAATTGCAAAAGCACAACCATGCAAACAACCAGCTGTACAATGCAAACAGTCCCTGGAGGATTTGTTTACCATAATATCGGGGCAACAATATGCCCTTGCTGCAATCCTGCATCTTAAAACAAACAGATGATTGGGAAAGAGAGAAAAGATCACAGGACAGACTGAGAAAATCTTTAACAGCACCCCTTGTCAGTCAACGGCAGGAAGCACTGTCAAGAACTGCCATTTCAGGCACCGGGAAGCACAGAAACATCAAGAAAGCACTGAATCACAAGAACCTGAAAAATTCAAAGGAAGGAAAGACAGGATAACGATTGTCTCAGCATTTAAATGTCATGCAGACATTCTGCCAGAATAACCTATATATGCCTTTCAAAATATAATGTCCCATTTTAGGGACACTGCTATTGGGTTAAGAGGAACTATTCCCACCACCCACACCAGAAGACTGCAGTGTGCAGTGTGACATATCGGCAGACTTCACAACAACAACAACTCAGGACCTCCCAATTTCAAAACAAAAAGGATGAGAGCAATTACAGTAGGTCTGCTACCTGTGCAATTATTTTGCAGCCAACCTCAGTCCTGCCCACAACAAAGCAATGAATCCACCCCCAGTGCTGAGCCACAGTTAAGTTTTGCTAAAATCTGTCCACAACACAATCTTTATTCTGTGAGCTAAATTAAAAATCAATATTTCAGTAATTCTCTACAGGAATTTAAGCTTATTCATTTGTCTAATAGATTATACCTACTCTTCCAGCTGCATGGCTTTTGGAGGGAACACAGGGGATTTCTGAGTGATGGTGGTTTAGGTTTAATGCAATTAATATTCAGCTATTCCTCACATCCCATCTGGAGGGCTCTACTTCTCACGCAATGGCTATTTAGGCCTCAAACCACCTTTGGGGGGGAAAAATCTGATCTCATTTATCTGGAGAGTCAGACGCATAATTAAGTTAGAGAAACAATGAAGGCAGGAAGACTGAGGTCCACCAGCATACACCCCCTCACTAAACGGATTGTGTGAGATGCATCCACTTAGAGGCTGATAGATAATTGTGACTCAGAGTTTCAGTGGAAAAAGCCACGGTTTCTGCCCATATGCCTAGTTCTATTTGAAAACCCACCTTGCAAAGATGACTACAGGACATACACACAGCTCGCACCCTTTCCAAACATATTCATTGTATTCTTAATGTTAGTGAGCACATCACAGGCTCAAATCCAGCCAAAACTGGTGATGACCAATGACTGTGACCATATACATCCCGGATGGCTGCCTGTGTGAACAATCCAGTTCCCAGCAGCCAGGTGTACATGTTACAAAAATACCAACACAACAGGCATTTCTGACTCTCTTTAACAGAGACAGAGGACTGAATAAGTCACAAAGACCAAGCTGCCTTCTTACACCTAGGCCAGGTCCACACTAGAAGCTTTTGCTGATATAGTAATGTCAGATAGTGGTGATTTTTTTATGACATTTTTATACTGGCAAAAATCCCTAGTGTATACACAGTTATACTAGCAACAAAATGCTTTTGCCAGCAGAGTTTACTTTGTTCATAAAACTGGTGTAAACTATAACAGCAAAAGCACTCTCCACTATATCTAGCTATATCTCCACTAGAAGGGGTTGCCAGTATAGCAAACCAGTAAACCCTTTCCAATATAGATCTAATGTACATCTGGCCCTAGAGTTGGTGCCTTCAGATCAGGTTTGGAACATGGAGGAAGTTTGCCTCATCAAGCACTGCCCATGGCTACATCTGTCTTGAGGTTAAACACAGGCTTTCAGTCCAAGTCTGTCAGACAGGCATCTTTCACCAGTATAAAAACCACATCAAAATTCAATAATATCTACAGAGAATGTTTCCCCAAAATTAAAGAGCCCAAAGTGACACCTTAGCACAGCAGCCAAATGTTTCCATCATCAGGGCCGGCTCTGGCTTTTTCGCCGCCCCAGGCGAAAAAGCCTCCGGCCGCCCCCCCCC
>NW_020664444.1:32808813-32824436 GCF_002925995.2 Terrapene triunguis | reverse complement strand
CTCTCCCCGGCGGCCGGAGCGCCGCGCCGCCCCCCTCCAGGTGCCGCCCCAAGCACCAGCTTAGGTGCCTGGTGCCGGCCCTGTCCATCATCATAATTTTATGTTGAGTGTGCACACAGTGCTCTGAACCCTCCACCAGGGGGCTCTCGGTACTAGTGATAAAATGATGTATGCATGCAGTGTTCTTGTAGCCACTTCCCCATTGTAACATGTGTTAACTACTTATGCTAAACAATCTGTTTCACCCTTGTATTTAGCTGCGACACTCTGAGTGCCTTTCCCAGCCCTGAAGAAGTCAAAAACTTGTTTCTCTCACCAGCCGAAACTGGTCCAAAAAGATATTACCTCACCCACCTTGTCTCTCTTCTAAAACACTGTATGGTCCATCATGGCACCTACACTATGTTGGTTCATTTTAATAGCTGAAAAAGGCCCATGCTTTGTTCCACATTTAAGGAAATAACATAACTTATGAAAATCAAGTTGCTTTCTTTCTGGTTTGCACATGATCACAAATTACTTCTGTCAGAAGTCAAAGCACAAAAAGAACAATGTAAGTATCACATCAAAAGATAGAAGTTGACACTCTTGCTCTCTGAAAATAAAACTGCATAACCTGCTCAAGGGCCTGATCCTGCAATCTTTATGAAGGCAAAACTCAGCTTTATTTTAGTGAGCTTTGCCTGCATAAAAGCTGCTGGGTCAGGCCCTTAATCAACCTTTCTCCTATTAAAAAAAGGAGTTGATATTTTATATGAAACATAGCTATTGTATCATTTCCGCCATATGGGGGAGGATGGAAGAGAACTAGATTTAAAGCTTTCCTCTGTGATGTCACAGATGCAGCTCTTAAGTGGTAAAATGATATCTCTGTAACACAAAGCTTGCTTCTATTAGATTACTTTTTCACCACCCTTTCTCACCTTGGTTGCAAGCAGGACATCCTGTCCAAGCATCCTATGTAGTTAAGTTAGGAGAGATGGTTAAAGGTTGTGTGGGGAGAACAACAGAATCATCTCACAGTCGCAAAAAAAAAAAAAAAAAAAAACCACCAACTTCACAAAGTTCAGTCTGGGGAAGCAGTGCACCCACAATTACATGGTTTGTTTTTTACCCAGCAGTTTGGTATGCCAGTTTAGAAGCTTGAAAATGTAAATTCTGCCAGGCTGCCATTTTGTCCTATTTGCACTTGGCAAACATTACACAACGCTGAAATTAACATGCCTGTTTGTATTTAATAACTACTAGAGTGCCTCCCAATCCCAAACTCTTTGTTCAGCCACATCAGACATTATGTTCACAGAACTCTGGAAGTGATGTCAGCAGGGGAGCACAAAACACTGTTTTGTTCTAGGTCCTACAAAAATCATTGCATTTTATTTTTTGTTTAAAGATTAGGAGATTTGAATAAACTTCTTTAGAGCCCAACACACTTTCTTTCAGATTATAGCAATTATCTATATTATAGCCTATAGCTCTAATATAGGCCTTTTAAGGGGGCATTAAGGAACTTCTCCAAAAGGGTCCAGTTGCAACCTCTTTGCTACATATATTCCAACCAAATATCTCTGGATCAGAGAACATGCTAAAGGACTGTGTGTATCCCATATCTCCTTCCAAAACCAAATCACCTCCAGACTGGGAAGCGCTGTGCATTAGTCACTGCTTTTAACAGTATTTTCTACTTGGACTAACAACAACAAAAATCAGTTTTTACATAATAAAGTTCCTCAGTGCTTTTTGCTTTCTAACCTGACAAGTACCCATCCTTAGGATCACCAATAGGTTAGAACAGAAGCTTGAGGAATTTAACGGCAGACACACTCATTCTGTCCTACTTCCCAAACTGATTCAAACTCATGCCTTTCTTTGAGTTTTCTACTATCAAAGAAAAAAGGCCCTCCACCTCCCCCTCTTTCAGGCTTCCAACTGTGTGAAGCTGCACTGACATCAGAGGCAATTAATGTAGGTTTAACATTACCCCCCATTTTAAATACAAATGAGACCATTGCATTTGCCTATGCCACACACATTCCAATATGACAGGGTGAAAGAATGAAAAAGTGAGCTCTGGAAATTACCAGTGCCATGGACGTGCAGGGTTAGTAACATGGCTGAAATACCCCCTCCTCAACTTCAAAAAGGAACAGGCACCACTAATTACAACTTCCTCCTACTGTCTCCCCAATACTCACATCGCTACTCTTGTGTTTCCAAAATGATCTTGCCCATCATTCAGACCATGTCATGCCCATCTTTGAATTCCTTCTCTTGCTTCCCCCATTATTCACCACATCATCAAGTTTAAACTCTTGTTCTCACTCTCAAAGTCCTTCAGAACTGTGCTCTGGCCTATAGTCTCTGAACTAGTTTATATGCATGAACTTCACCCACTTCCTTCCTCCATTGATGACTGCCAGTACTCCACTAATTTCCTCTCACTCTGTGCCTTTACCACATTGCCAAGACACTCCCCAGCCCCTCTCTGGTTTCAAACCCCTCCTAAAGATTCACTTCTTACATGACACTCATAAGAAATGAAAAAAATACATCATGTTAATCCTGTCTCTGGGCCTATAGGGGCCTGCAGTCTTCTCAATTACAGATTTTTGACTGAAAGATCTTTAGGGCAGGATCTTATATAAGGGCAGAGCACACCATCAGTTGTTTACAAATTAACAATAACTAATCACCACTTTCTCCCAAAATGGTCATTTCCTACCTCAGCTCACTCAGGTTTACTTGAAGGGGGAAGGCCTTCTTTGTAAATACATAAAGGTGAGCTCAGAGCAATACCATGTCAAAGTGGAACTCCAAATATTTTGGCATATTAGGCCCAAAGGATGCCAAAGGGGAATGATCTTGATGTTTGAAGTGTTCACAAAGTGCCTCTGAATGAGTTACGAGTTCCTCGGAATAACTTCTATTATAAAGAAGAGGGGTTTTTTTAACCTTGTATTAGTGTTAAAATAAAGTTTTAAAAGTGTAACAAAGAAAACATTACCACATTTAACCAAGTCTGTCATCTGTTAAAAGTGAACCATTTTAGTCATGACATGGAATGCTACAATTTACAAGCACTCACAAAAAGTTTAGTGGAATTCTTCAACAGTGCATGAAAAAAACCTGTATTTATGAAACCACTTTCAAAACTCAGTAAGAATATAAGTCTGTAATCAAAAGTCTCATACCCACGAAACCAACACTAACATTTTACACCTACTTTCCTTCATATGAGTTATACCAGGACATATCTGAAAACTACAATCCGGGATATTTGGAAAAAAATCTGGGATATTTGGGAAACAATCCAAGGCACACCTTTTAATATAGTTGAAATACACTGAATTGCAGATTTTTGGATGGAAAAAATAGTAGCTATTTTGCTAAAAATTAAGGACAGCTGTTAGTGTACAGGACTTCTAGCACTGCATTTCTGACTATACTACTGCCTCATTCAGTGACCCTGGGCAAGTCACTAAGGCCTGCTCTACACACAGATTTTGTGCCAGGGTAACTATTTTGGTTAGGGGTATAGTTTTTTTTAAACCAATTTAGTTATCCCAGTACAACCGCAAGTGTGGCTGTAATTCTATACTGGTACAAGCACTTTGATACCAGGTCCATGCCAGGAAATTGTCCCACTTTCATTATACTGGTACTGTTAAAATGAGAGAATTTTCATGCACCACCCAAGCCTTACATTCGATCTGTTTCCACCTATTTATGATTTTCCACTTCTCTAAACCGCTTTGTGATGCTCACGCTGAAGGAGCTCTACAAGCATAAAGTATTTTTATGGCTGCGTATCACGAGTGGGGTGCGTGGCTGGGAGCCTGACCTTTGCCTCGCCTCACAAGATATGAGGGGTAACGTAAGACCTGGGTAACGTTTGCCCCTGGGTCATGGTTTACGGACAGGGCTAAGAGGGCACGCAGCAGCTCGACTGATTTTCATCAGTTCCATTCAGGAAAGTAAACAGAGACGGGGGGGGGGGAATCCTGCCCCGCAGACACACCCCAACATCCTCCAGGCAGCTCAACCCGACTAGCGGCTCCTCTCATGCCCCAGGCTCGCCAGCTGCCCCGGCCCCTCCAGCTTGCCCCTGACTGGTGCCCGGAGCAGGGGGCGCAGCTCCAGTCCCAGGGGGACACAGATCCGGACAGTGCCGGCCCCCAGCGAGCCGCCAGGTGGTGCCGCAACGCGCTGGAGTCCACAAACCGCCCGGGGGCGCCCCCAGCCCGGCGCTGGCTGCCGAGCGGCGCCCAGAGACACCCCCCACCTAAAGGACCGGGGCTGCGCCCCCCCGAAGGCTTGCTGCCTCACAGGGCAGGTTGGTCGCATCGCGGGGGCCGCTGGGAGTTGTAGTTCTCGGCCCCTCCCCTCTCCCGGCTCTCCCTGGAGCGCGAGGCCCGGCCGGACTCCAACCCCCGGCATGCCCCGCGCGGGGAGCAGGGCCACCCTGTGGGACGCGCCCGGCTCCCTACTGCCCCAACCCTGCTGAGGGGGCGCGGCGCAGACACCGAGCCGAGGGCGCACTGCCGCCCCACTGTCGGAACCGCCAGGCCCCCCTCGCCTCACGCGCCACCTACCGGATAGCAAGGCGGCGACGCGGGAGGCCCCTGACAGACCCAGCAGCGGGAGGCAGTGGGAGAATCCGCTCCGATGTACTGCCTTGCTGTCACTGAGTATGCGCGATGGAGAGTTGAGCATGCGCAGTAACATCCGCTGAAGCCGCAGCCCCGCTCTGCCCTCACTTGGGATGACAGCGGCGTCCCTGCGGCTAGCGGCGCGGGGCCAATCCGAGGGGAGGGGTGGGGATGGGGATGGGCGGAGCCTGTGCAAGAGCGGGTCAGACTCAGCCAGCTGGCGGCAGGGGGAGGGGCAAAGGGAGGGCACGGGGTGAAGGTCAGGCCAGGCCCTGGGGCCTGGTTAGTCCAGCTGTTGTTTAGGTGCCTGGTGGGGCACCTGAGAGTACCTGGCTGCCCTTGTCACTCACTGGGAGGCCACACACCTGGACAAGCCTGGCCCACGGGGTTCTGTGGCTGCTAGCTGGTGTGAGATCCTTCTGTAGGCAGACTCCACTGTAATTCTTACATAGATAGATAACCCTGAGATAGATTGACAGCCCCAAGAATTCAAAAGTCATGGGTTGTGCACCAAAAGTTATGAAATTGAAAAATACACACACGCATTTTTTTTATTTGCTTTTTTGTGTCCGAGTCGTTGGTGGTGCACCAGCATCATACTTCTGCTGTTACCTTTCTCAAAGAATCTGCACCCTAAAATCCATATACATAAAACGTTTGTACATTCCTATAATATTCAGTACTGTTTTGGACTTCCGTTAGCATGTGATTCCGCCCCCCCTCCTTCCCTTTTTAACTGAAAATTTATTAAAAATCCTTTTTTGTGTAACTAATCCCCCAACATTGAACCGCATGCTTTACTCATCTGTTACTTCACTTGTTGCATACATACATGGTGAATTTTCTACTGAATTGTTTATATTTCTAAATGCATATCTGACATTTATAGCCTTTTATATATGTTACATATTTTGCTATGATACATTGAAGTGATGTTTTTCATTCTGACAAGTTTACTGTTTTGTACTGCCAAAATCAGGGATTTTTAAAAATAAATGATTCTGTTACACCTTTGCATTGGTGAGCAGGAGGCATAGTTTGTCTTTTGGTGAAATTAAAATACCCTGTGTCCACTATGTGTTTACAGTGGGATAGTTAATGCATGTTAATTACTCTTCGGTAAAAACACATTTTCTTTGCAGCGAGGGGACAAACTATAATGCTGACTCAAAGATGTTAAATGCACCATTATTGTTTATGGCTTGACAACTCTGATACTGATTGTGCTAATAACATGCCTCCTTTGCCATCAGAGGTATTTGTGTATGAATATCAGCAGCCTCCTTCCCATTTATGTGAGTATAATTGAAAACTAGTTACTGCATTTTAAACTAAAGGAATTAACAAGGCTTTCCCCCACTCAGTTTCCCTTATTCCCTTTCCCTTACTAAGGCTATGTCTACATTACGGACCTTACAGCGGCACAGCTATACCACTGGCGCTGCGCCGCTGTAAGGTCTGCTGTGTAGCCACTCGGCAGGAGATGCTCTCCTGCTGACATAGAGCTGTCCACACTTGAAACTTATGTCAGTCAGAGGTGTGGTTTTTTTCACACCCCTGACCAACAAAAGTTTTGTGGACGAAAGTGCTAGAGTAGACAAAGCCTAAGGGTTTGTCTACACAGACACTCTAAAGGTATGAAGTTAATGCACATCATTTACAGTGCCTTAAACCCCTGTGTGGGCGCTCTCGTTCAGAAGTAGTCGCCTTAGTTTTGACAATGGCAGTCAGGGCACCCATAAAAAATTGCTTTGAGTCCTTTCCCAAACTACTAATCATTAGGCCGTTGACCTGTCTTGAACATTTTTAAAGTTTTGTATAGTCCGAGTGTAATCCACATTTGATTTTTTAAGTCCAAAGAGAAGAAGGAAAGCAGTGGAGCACTCACCTTAATTTTCCAAAATTCCCCTTTGTAGAGAAGCTTTTGAAATATTTCACAGGTATCAGTTTTAGCCTGACAAAATTTCAAACCATCGTTTTAGATTCAAATTTAAGGTGATCTTGCTCCTTTTCTCTGCCCAGCACTGGTCAGGATGTTTTTTATGATCAGGAAAATGAAGGCCTGATAGTGTAATGGTAGATTGTGATGTGCACACAGAGAGCGTTGGCCCAGCTATACAGTTATCCCCTCTATAAGCAACGTATATAAAGTGATGGCACTTGTGTCCCATTAGAATTAACCAATTGATCCACTTTTTTCTGGTGATCTAAATTGTAAATATTCCTCTTTGATTTCAGGTTCTACCTGCTCGCAATCACTTGATTAAACCTTATCCTTTCCTCTGTGCTCCCAGGAAAATGTAAATACAAACACAGCATTGTCTCTTACACCTTTTCTTACATTATGATGGTAATAATAATGAGTCTATGACTGCAACAGCCACAAAGGTGTGATGACACAGTCCAATAGGCTGCAACAAAGTATTTTCAGCTCACTTAAAACATTTAGATGTTGCATCTAAGCATACATGCAGAGTGCAGGGCTGATCACCTGGCCCTGGAACATCCAGAAGTAGGGTGTGACAGTTACTAGATATGCTCTGAATTTGTTTCAGCCGTATAGGATGTTTTCATTGTAGGCAAGACACCTTGGCAAGTGGTTCCCTGTTTACTCCCCTGATAGCTGCGCCAATCAGGTCTCAAGAGGGGAAATGTTATAACTATATCGGCTTAAGAGTCAAGACAGGCCTGTGACATCAGTGGCTGATCGGGGCTGTCCGGGATGGGTTTGCTGACAACATTGAGAAGTGTTTTGAAAAGAAGGAGGATGTTGACATTCTTATCAAGAACTGAAGAAGCCAGGCACATACACTGGAGGGATGAGTCACACTGGAGGGATGAGTCATGGTACCTATTGAGTTCCTGGGGCCAAAAGGCCCCTCCCCCAGCCTAAGGGGAGGAACTACTGGACACATTGCTCAAATACATTCAGGGGATAACAAATGATAAAACAGGGATGGGAGTGAGGGTCACAGGGCCACAAGCAGGGAGTCACGGGGGGTGGGTGAGTCATGGCAGCTGTATGAGCAGTCCTGGTCTGACTGCAGGGTTGCCTCACAGAAGGGGACCCCAATCAGGCACAAAAAATGGAAGCCTCCAATAATCAGAAGGTGCTTTTAAATCTTTAGGCCTTAGTGCCATATGGCCGAGGGTATATCTGCACAGCATCTGCGAGGGTGCTTCCCAGCATGGTTAGAGGTACACGTACTACCTCTGCTTGAGCCAGCATACTAAAATAGAAGTGCAGCAGCGGCTTACACTGGCTGCCTAAGTACGTACCCAGGTGGTTGGATGGCAGGATTGTACTCTGATTGCTAGCTTGAGCTGCCACCCATGCTCCCACAGCCACACTGCTGCTTTTAACATGCTAACTCGAGCAGAGCTAATGCGGGTATTTCTACCCGGCCTGGGAAGATCCCACACAGCTATTGCATAAACGTATTCTTGGTAACTAGCACCCTGGACTGGGATTCAGGAGATTGGGGTTCTGTCCCTGGCTCTGTCACTGAGCTGCTGTTGGGCCAGTCATACCCTTCCCTGTGCCTCAGTTTCCCCATTTGTAAAATCGGGATAATGATGCTAAATCCCCAGTGCTAAGCCTGGGTTAGCCCTAACGGCTACATAGACCTTGCTTATTACAGAAGCTTTTATAACTTTCTCAAACTTAAGATTGTAACTCATTTGTGTGTGTCTGTTCACCTGTTTAACTTTGTGAATAGCTCTCATTTTCTTCTCCTATTTAATAAATCTTCATGTAGCTTATTATAGGATTGGCGACAAGCGTTGGCTGTGGCGTGAGATCTAAGGTGCAATTGATCTGGAGTAAGTGACTGGTCTTTTGGAACTGGGAGTAACCTGAATATTGCTGTGATTCTGGGTGTAAGGGACCTTCTATCACACAGGACAGGTAAGCTTACCTGGGTGGCAAAAGAGACTATTGGGAGTATCCATGGGGACTATCTGTGACTCCATGTTTAGGCTATTACAGAGCCTTAAGAATTTACACTTGTGTGGAAACAGGGTTAAAGGATTTAAATATAGATCTCTCCATTATAAGAAACAGCAATTGTCATGCTAAGTCTTAGCCTAATATCGCGGGACCTGTAGAAGCAGGGCTCATGTCAGAAGCAGCTGGGAAGACAGCAGAGTAGAGTCAGCATAACTCAGCCTTGAGATAGCGATGTTTTGAGAACAGAAGTGAGAAAATATAGGAATGGGCAGGACATAACATAAACAAACTGCAGATGTTTTTAATTAATGCATGCCATTAAAATGTATAAATGCTTGTGTGATATTGCTTGTACTTTGAAGAAACTGAGGCAGAGATGCTCTCTGTCAGCTGTGGTCTTCCCTTGCAATTGCATGTCCTGAATAAAGCTGTCTCTAACTTTGTTGCTTCCAACCTGAGAGTGGAGTTCGTTTCTTCCACACTTGATAACTGATTGGTGAAACCTAAGTACAGAACTGTAACGGGGGAACCTCACCTGAGAGCCTCCTATCAGCTGGGTGCAGTGCTGCAATCTTTTTTTCCTCCTGCTCCAGGCACTCCCTGTAGGTTGCCAACCTTGCTAAGGGTATGTCTACACTACGGGATTAATCCGAATGTACAGAATTCGAATTTTGGAAACAGATTGTATAAAGTCGAATGTATGCGGCCACACTAAGCACATTAATTCGGCGGTGTGCGTCCATGTACCGGGGCTAGCGTCGATTTCCGGAGCGTTGCACTGTGGGTAGTTATCCCATAGCTATCCCATAGTTCCCGCAGTCTCCCCCGCCCATTGGAATTCTGGGTTGAGATCCCAGTGCCTGATGTGGCAAAAAACATTGTCGCAGGTGGTTCTGGGTACAGCCTCACCCCTCCCTCCATGAAAGCAACGGCAGACAACCGTTTCACGCCTTTTTTCCTGGGTGAACACAGCAGACGCCATACCACGGCAAGCATGGAGCCCGCTCAGCTCAAGACAGCAGTCATGAACATTGTAAACACCTCACGCATTATCGTGCAGTTTATGCTGAACCAGGACCAGAAAAACGAGGCAAGGAGGAGGCGGCGACAGCAACGCGGCAACGAGAGTGATGAGGACATGGACATGAACATGGACACAGAATTCTCTCAAACCGCGGGTCCCGGCACTTTGGAGATCATGTTGTTGATGGGGCAGGTTTTATCCGTGGAACGCCGATTCTGGGCCTGGGAAACAAGCACAGACTGGTGGGACCGCATAGTGTTGCAGGTGTGGGACGATTCCCAGTGGCTGCGAAACTTTTGCATGCGTAAGGGCACTTTCATGGAACTTTGTGACTTGCTTTCCCCTGCCCTGAAGCGCCAGAATACCAGGATGAGAGCAGCCCTCACAGTTGAGAAGCGAGTGGCGATAGCCCTGTGGAAGCTTGCAACGCCAGACAGCTACCGGTCAGTCGGGAATCAATTTGGAGTGGGCAAATCTACTGTGGGGGCTGCTGTCATGCAAGTAGCCAAAGCAATCATTGAGCTGCTGCTACGAAAGGTAGTGACTCTGGGAAATGTGCAGGCCATAGTGGATGGCTTTGCTGCAATGGGATTCCCTAACTGTGGTGGGGCGATAGATGGAACCCATATCCCTATCTTGGCACCGGAGCGCCAGGGTACCCAGTACATAAACCGCAAGGGTTACTTTTCAATGGTGCTGCAAGCACTGGTGGATCACAGAGGACGTTTCACCAACATCAACGTGGGCTGGCCGGGAAGGGTTCATGATGCTCGCGTCTTCAGGAACACTACTCTGTTTAAATGGCTGCAGCAAGGGACTTACTTCCCGGACCAGAAAATAACCGTTGGGGATGTTGAAATGCCTATAGTTATCCTTGGGGACCCAGCCTACCCCTCAATGCCATGGCTCATGAAGCCATACACAGGCAGCCTGGACAGGAGTCAGGGGCTGTTCAACTACAGGCTGAGCAGAATGGTGGTGGAATGTGCATTTGGCCATTTAAAAGGTCGCTGGTGCACTTTACTGACTCGCTCAGACCTCAGCCAAACCAATATCCCCATTGTTATTGCTGCTTGCTGTGTGCTCCACAATCTCTCTGAGAGTAAGGGGGAGACGTTTATGGCGGGGTGGGAGGCTGAGGCAAATCGCCTGGCTGCTGATTACGCGCAGCCAGACACCAGGGCGATTAGAAGAGCACACCAGGAAGCGCGGCGCATCAGAGAAGCTTTGAAAACCAGTTTCGTGACTGGCCAGGCTACCGTGTGAAAGTTCTGTTTGTTTCTCCCTGATGAAAACCCTCCCCCTTTATTGACTCATTCTCTGTAGGCAACCCACCCTCCCCCTTCGATCACAGCTTGCTTTCAAAGGAAATAAAGTCACTATCATTTAAAAATCATGTATTCTTTATTAATTGATTATAAAAAGAGGGAGAGAACTGACAAGGTAGCCCGGGTGGGGTTTGGGAGGAGGATCGGAGGGAAGGAAAAGGCCACTAAAAAAGGTTAAAGTAATGACAGCCTTTTGCTTGGGCTGTCCACTGGGGTGGAATGGGAGGGTGCACGGAGCCTCTCCCCCCCGCGTTCTTACACGTCTGGGTGAGGAGGCTATGGAACATGGTGAGGGGGGAGGAGGGTTATACAGGGGCTGTAGCGCCAGACTGTGATCCTGCTGCCGTTCCTGAAGCTCCACCAGACACCGGAGCATGTCTGTTTGCTCACGCAGCAGCCCCAGCGTTGCATCCTGCCTCCTCTGATCTTCCTGCTGCCACCTCTCATCTCGAGCGTCTTTCCTCTCCTCACGTTGGTCCCTTCTGTCCTCACGTTGGTCCCTCATGTCCTCACGTTCACTGGCATCTTTCCTATACTTTGAAACCATGTCCTTCCACTCATTCAGATGAGCTCTTTCATTGGGGGTGGATTCCATGATTTCCGCGAACATCTCGGCTCGCGTCCTCTTTTTCCGACGCCTTATCTGAGATAGCCTTCGGGATGGAGGAAGGAAGCTTGAAAAATTTGCAGCTGCTGGAGGGAGGGAAAAAAGGAGAGAAATTTTTAAAAAGATACATTTTACAGAACAATGCTTATACTCTTTCATGGTGAACAACACTATTCACATTACATAGCACATGTGATTTCTGTGCAAGGTCGCATTTTGCGTCTTAATATTGAGTGCCTGTGGCTTTGCTGCTAGAGATCACAGACGCAGGTCCGGGCAACAGAATTCGGCTTGCATGCGGCCATGGTAAGCCATTGTCTTTCAGCTTCTGCGTCCTCCTTTCCCACATACCAAACAAAGCCTGTTGAGTGCTGCGGTTTTCCTGTTAACCTTCAGCAGCAGAAAACAAACTAACCCGCCCCATCCAATTCTCTGGGATGATCGCTTTATCCCTCCCCCCACCGCGTGGCTGGTATCAGGGAAGATCCCTGCTAGCCACACGTGAAAAGCTTAGCGCCAATCCCCCCCACGCTTGGTTTACTACAGGGAAGGATTTCTTTTCAGCCACAGGCAAACAGCCCAGTAGGAAGGACCACCTCTGTCCCCTTAATTAAATTCCCGTATTTCAACCAGGTTACCATGAGCGATATCACTCTCCTGAGGATTAAACAGCGACATAAAGAACGGATGTTGCTTGAATGCCAGCAAACACCGGGACCATACGCTGCCAGGCTTTGTCATACAATGATACCAGATTACTTGCTACTAGCATGGCGTGGTCAAGTGTCCTACCATGGAGGACGGAATAAGGCTGCACTGCCCAGAAACTTTCTGCAAAGGCTTTTGGAGTACCTCCAGGAGAGCTTCATGGAGATGTCCCTGGAGGATTTCCGCTCCATCCCCAGACACGTTAACAGACTTTTCCAGTAGCTGTACTGGCCGCGAATGCATCCCAAGTCCTCAGGGCAAATTAATCATTAAAAAACGCTTGCTTTTAAACCATGTCTTATATTTTAAAAGGTAAACTCACCTGAGGTCCCTTCCATGGGGTCATGGTCTTGGGTACTGGCTTGGGAGGGTTCTTCAGTCAGGCTGAGAAAAAGATCCTGGCTGTTGGGGAGAACGGAGTGCTGTGTGCTCTCCGCAAGCTCGTCCTCCTCCTCCTCCTCCTCCTCCTCCTCTTCCCCGTCCGCAGAATCCTCAGGTGTAGCTGATGAGATTACCCCCGCCTCGGAATCCACGGTCAGAGGTGGGGTAGTGGTGGCGGCCCCCCCTAGAATTGCATGCAGCTCAGCGTAGAAGCGGCATGTCTGTGCCTCTGACCTGGAGCGACCGTTTGCCTCCTTTGTTTTCTGATAGGCTTGTCTGAGCTCCTTGACTTTCACGCAGCACTGCTCTGAGTCCCTATTGTGGCCTTTCTCCATCATGCCCTTGGAGATTTTTTCAAAAGTTTTGGCATTTTGTCTTTTCGAACGAAGTTCTGCTAGCACTGAATCCTCTCCCAAAATAGCGATCAGATCCAGTACCTCCCGTATGGTCCATGCTGGTGCTCTTTTTCGATTATCGGCCTGCATGGTTACCTATGCTGATGAGCTCTCTGTGGTCACCTGTGCTCTCCTGTGCTGGGCAAACAGGAAATGAAATTCAAATGTTCGCGGGGCTTTTCCTGTCTACCTGGCCAGTGCATCCGAGTTCAGATTGCTGTCCAGAGTGGTCACAATGGTGCACTGTGGGATAGCTCCCGGAGGCCAATACCATCGAATTGCAGCCACACTAACCCTAATTCGAAATGACAATATCGATTTCGGCGCTACTCCGCTCGTCGGGGAGGAGTACAGAAATCGATTTTAAGAGCCCTTTATTTCGAAATAAATGGCTTCGTTGTGTGGACGGGTGCAGGGTTAATTCAATTTAACGCTGCTAAATTCTAATTAAACTCATAGTGTAGACCAGTGGTCTTCAGCGGCTCAGTCGTTTAGGTGAGTCACACAGTCAATAATGGACAATGTCTGTGACAGACTTCCCCAGGGTGCAACCTGGGACTGGGGTACCACTGGCATACCAGAGAGAGCCCTTTGGCATACCAATCTGGGTCTCCTCTCAAGCTGTCAGGCTGTGACAAGCTGCAATCCTCTCCAGGCCTTACACAAGTAGGGACACACCCAACTGCAGTTACATGAAGGCTTCTCCTAGCCACTCATGAACTAACAGTAGAGAGACTCCAGCCAGCTCCCTCCCCTCCCCCCTGCCCACCCAAATCTCAGAGCTGTCCTGTCCTGGTCAAAAGCCTGACCACTGTAAGTTTATTACCCAGTCCATCCCTCACTGTGGAAAGGACAATGCACCAGGTTTTTGTTCCTAAGCAGATTCCCCAAGCACAACACACTGTTTTAGGAAAAAAAATAAAAAACGGATTTATTAACTACAAAAAGATAGATTTTAAGTGATTATACGTAATAGTGTACAGATCAAAGTTGGTTACCTCAGAAAAACAAAATCACAATCTAAATTCTATAAACTAGACCGGATTTGAAATAAGTAAGGCTAAGATTTAGTCATGAGTATTTTTAGTGAAAGTCATGGACAGGTCATGGGCAATAAACAAAGGTCACAGGCCGTAACCTGTCCATGACTTGTACTATAAATACCCTGACTAAATCTTAGGTGCTCTGGGGGGCTATGGGACACTGCTGCTGCTGCTCCTCCGGGGCGGCCCAGGGCACCACTGCTGCTCCAGAGTGGGGGGCAGTCTGGGGCCACACTGCTGCTCCAGGGCCACGCTTGGGATCGCTGCTGCTCTGGCGGCCCCCAGGGCCAGCTGCCCGGGGCTGCTCCAGCAGCAGCCAGTGTGGCTGGCCCCAAGCTGCCTGAGCAGCTGGCCCCAGGGGCTGGGGCAGCCCTGAGGTCAGCCACACCAGCTGCTGTAGAAATCCCGGAAAGTCCCGGAATCTGAGACTTCCATGACAGACTCGCAGCCTTCGAAATAAGCAGTGTCTCACTCTGATGGTACAAACAGTCCACCAATCTTCCATACACAGGCAGGGCTTTCTTCTTTCCAGCCTGGGACCCCCTTCCCCAGTTTAGTCTTTGTTCCCAAGGTGTTTCCAGGTGTTGACTTGTAAGGGGACTGAGGCCAGGTGATGATGTCACTTCCCCCTTTTATAGCTTCTTCCATGTGGAGGGAACTTCCTTGTCCCAAACAAAGCCCCAGAACAGTTTGTGGAAAAGTACAGGCATGGAGTCTAGTATCACATGATCTAGTCACATGCCCTTGCATGCTTCGATAAGTCATAGCAGCCATTACCCATATACTGGCTGAAGCGTTCCCCTGGCCCATTGTTTTCCTTGATGGCCATTACCTTGAATAGTCCCTTCACAACGTGCTGGCTAGACTGGATATAAACTACCTTACCCAGGAGCGAGCACATTTGAAATACAGATGTATAGTCAATATTCATAACTCCAGATACAAAAATGCTACATGCATACAAATAGGATAATAATATTCAGCAAACCATTACTTTTCCATTGACTCCTCACATGACATATTTTGTAGAAAATGCATCATAATTATGTCATAATCATACCACTATGGTGACTATGAGGTGCAGAGGGTCATAATCTCCTTCTGGGGTAGCAAAAGTCTAGCAAAACTATCTGCCTCACCAGGGTCTTCAGCCCATGTCTGGGCCCTATAATTCCCGCCCTTCACTCAAGTTTCTAAACAGGCCTTCTCCCATTCTCAGGGCTTAGGCCACTTTCCCAATTAATAGTGGGGGAACCCAGGCCCACCCACTACTCTAGGTCCCAACTCAGGGACACTACACGCAGCAGTCGTGTATCACTGCCTCCAGTTCACTGCTGCTATTTCCTGGGCCTTTTCCCCCGTAGCCCCCTTCTCTTCGCCCTGACCTCAGGGCTGAAGTTCTCAGATCCTCTTCCTTCCTGCTACATGCAAAATACCACCAGAATCCATCCTCTGGGACGCCTTTGAGTTCCTGTGACATACAACACAAGACCCACGCCACGCCACGCCACGCCACGCCACGCCACGCCACGCCACGCC